>NC_143133.1:19103030-19254545 GCF_059928025.1 Delphinapterus leucas
TTGCTAAGAGAGATTAACTTTGTTGTCTTGGACAAGATTCTTGGTTATTCTTTGACTTGATTTACCGAAATGTTATATAGTTATAAAAATCAATGGTTTTATCTCCCCTGTAGTAACTTAAAATCTGAAAAATCCCCCAAACTGAAAAGGAAAACTGAGAGAAAGTACCCACTAGTCAAAAAAGGAAAGAGGGAATTATTGAAGCACCTGGCAGCATTAAGCAATCATGACTCAAGGGCCAGAGAAAATCACTGAGTCAAAAATGAACAATTTTTCACTCGAATAGACTTTTCCTGCTCTATGAGCCTTGTTGTTTCACATTTCTAATCCTCTGAAAGGTTACTGGATACATCATATGGTGAGGATACAGATTCACCAAGACACTGTGACCCCATTCTCATCTTGACCTATGTCCTAAAGTGCATTCAAAAGAGGGTGAGAGCTTGGTGTCTATACTTTGAAATGTGGCCTTACAATTGTAACCCTCTCTATTTATTGAGTTCAATGTGTCTGTCCCAGCATATTCCCACAATTCTGCCCTGGCCAGGACTCTTCCTTTCTGTCCCCATTCACACCTCCTTTCTCTCTCTCCCCACCATCTGCAGCGGAGCACAATGACACATGTAATCCCATATCTATGTCTTGTTCATGCTGTTTCCCAAGCCTCTAATGCCCTTTTCTTGGTACACACAAATCCTATGCATTCTTCAAGGCCTTCAATTCCATCGCCCCTACAACTTTATCTTCTTGAGCTAACACATATCCATATCAATTTGGTACTATTTATAGCAACCTTATTTGTGTTTTCATTTGTTTTTCTGAATGAAAGTCTACTTTTCCTAACCAAATTGGAAACTTCCTAAAAGTAGACTATGTCTAACGCTTCTTGCATATCTCCAACAGAGTCCCTCACTAAATCACACACAAACTGGGAACCCATAAGCACTACCTGACTTTAATCAAATCTCCAATTGAGTATGTTCTTTCTGAAACAAGCTTACAACATGCCACAAAAATGGCTACAGGAGTGGTAGAGATCATATTTGTAATTCACTAAAACCCCTCATAATAACTACCACTTAATGACATCCCACGTGGCAGACCCCATACAAGGCCAGAACACAATTAATGCTCCCTGAAACCTACTACTATCTCCATTTTGCAGATGAAGAAACTTAGAATCTCAGTTAAGTAATCTTCCTTAGGAGATAGAACTTGAAGGTCATTACCTTCAAGCAGGTAGTTATACAGTTTTTCCTGTATTTAATTACATGCTGTATATACTCCTTTTATCCACCAGCAATGTAACAGAAACAGTCGGTCTTGTTTAATTTCTTATGTGAAATCTTTATAACTAGAAGTCACAAAATGGCAGTTCACGGCCAAATCTGGCCACCGAGGTTGTTTTGGCTCACACATTAAAAAGATATACATTTTAATGGCAGACATTTTAAAGCTAATGATTTTACCTGAAAACCTGGATTCCTAGCTAAATTTGAGTGAATTAAAGTTAGATCAAATATTTGATTATGAAAAAAATTAAGGTTCTAAAATAAAACAGGAATTGATACTTGCATACTCTTGGAACTGTGAAAGGCCTTTCTAATATATATATGAAGTCCAAAGGCCAAAAAAACTTTTGACATAAAAATTTAAAACACCTATATGGGAAAGAGAGGGAGAGAGAGAGGGAAAAAGGAAGAAGAGGAGAAGAAGAAAATGAGGACAAAAGACAAATTAGGAAACAAAATTTGCAATATGTATAGCAGACAAATGCTAAACTATCCCTAATATACAAGAAACTCATCAAAATCAGTAAGAATATCATTAAATTCCCAACAGAAAAAGAAGACAGAATTAGGAATTCACAAAAGGAAAATACAAGTAGCTAAATAAACATGAAAAGACGCTGAAACTTAATAACAGTGAAAGAAATTCAAATCAAAACAACAAGATACAGTTTTCACCCATCACACTGGCACATGTTAAAAAGACTAACAATATCCAGTCCTGGCAAAAGTGTACAGAAATAGGCACTCTCCTACACTGATGGTGGAAATATAAAATGGTACCATCTCATGGAGGGCATTTGACAACAGTCCTTAAAATTTTTAATATGCCTTTCCTTTGACCTGACAATTCTGCTTTCAGGGATTTGCTTTAGACACATTGCAAAGATGTGTGCATACAAATATTTATTGTAGAATATTTGTAAACAAATTTAAATGTCCAAATAAATAGAGATATTAGATAAATTATGGTATACTCATACAATGAAATACTAAGTAGTTCTACGGAAAAAGGAGATAAAGATATGAAAAGAATTATAAAAAAAAAAGACAAAGAAAGAAAAGAATTATAGAGCGTATTATTAGATGAAATGTTTCTGTGTATATTACAATCCTATTTTAAATAATTATATATTTATATGTGGGAAAAAGTCCAGAAGAATATATATAAACCATTAACAGCAATATTTTCTGGTGAGATTATTTTATACATTTCTGTATTGTTTGAATTTTTAACTAGGATATATTTCTTTTGTAAACTTCCTTCACCACCACAAAAAAAACCTATAGATATATTTTATGGTTCCTTTAGTACCCACTTCCTCCTTATCTCTCTGTACGGAGTCATTCCAGAAGACCAGTATCAGGCCATGTGGAGAAGAAATTCTGTTCTCTTCTCTATTTCCCTCTCCATCCAAGGACCCCATGCACTTACAAATTTACAGTCCAGCAAACAGGTGGGGAAGAGGCTTTCTCCAGTCTTACATGCTCAGCCTTCACTTAGGCTCAAGGGGAATACAACCCAGTAGTGTGTTCTTCAGAGACGAGCATAGTGTTTGTCATGCAACCTTGGTAAACTGCTTAATATTTCCTAACCTCATTTTCTTTCTTCATAAAGGAGTCATAATATTATCTACATTAGAGTGGCTTAGGGATTAAATGAGAATATAAATGGCTGGCATATGGTAAGTACCTGCTAAGTGGTAGTTACTCTTATCATCGCTATTGTTATCAACTGTTCCTTTTAGGGTCAGGACTGTGCCTATGGTATTCACTGTACATTTTATTTCATTCAGTTTTATACATAAATGGGCATCTAATAAATATTTCTTGACATGTATGGCCACAGAGCTGCAAATGATTCATGTTCATGTCAGTTCGAATGAATACTGAGTTATATTTTATAACTCAGATGGAGACTGTTATATTTTTCAGATGGAGACTCTGCTTTTACAGGCTGATCCTAAGAAATGTTGAACTTGTTCATTCAATCTAAGACTGCATACCAGAAATGTTAGAATTGCCCAGGACTGAGTATCAGTGCTCTGAGAGTGAAGAGCTGGAATACAGAGAGGCAAAGGTAAATCTCTCTGCAGGCAGAGCCAGCATAGAGGCGTAGAGAGGAAGAAACTGAGTTGCATAAACCCCAACCCAATCTTCCTTTCAGTTTACTCATCGTGATTTCACTAAAGATAAAAAGTAGACCTGTCTTTACTGACTAGCCTCCCCCCACTCCCCTGCCGCCCAAAGAAAAATTAAACACAATCTTTTCAGGTTTGAAACCTTAGAAGGTTTCTGTAGTTGATAATTCTTGTCAAAAGAATCTCAAAGAAAGATACAAGCAGTCTTAACAAGCCTCTTAAGAATTCGATTTAAAAAATATCTTCATGATTGTGTGCATGAGACACACCTTCTTGCGTGACTAAAAAGATCTGTTACAGGGAAAAGAGATTGTTTTTGAGTGTGGGCAGGGGATTCCTGATATGATCAATCAAACCAGTAAAGTATGTTTTCTTGGATTTGTGATTTAAGTTGGAATTTCATTTCTTCCAGCGAATTTTCTTGCCTTTGTTGATTGCTTCTAATCTTAATGCCATTAAAAATTTGAGTTTTTTTAAAAAATATGATTCTGAATGTGGAAAAACAAATTGCTTGCTCATTCTCATTTTCAGTGATGGAAGGTATGAGTGAATTCATTGTGGTGCACACACCTCCTTTACTTTCAGTTTTTCCCTTGTTAAGATATGGAAAGTAATAGACAGTAATTTGAATAAAGGTGGGAAGACCAAGTCTTGGGCAAATTTCTCCACTGCTTTTGCTTAATTATCAAGTTGATGTGAATAAAAACTCCAGATTTTTAAGGTAAAATTAATACCAGGATTTCAGCATTTCTTTCCATTGTATCAACTCTCTCATCAACCTCCATCTCTCCCTCTTCAGAAGGGGAAATACATTTTTGTGGAAAAAAAAAAGTCATTTTTTCAAGGGTTTAACTTCTAAAAACTCCATATCATGATCCTGTCAAAAACTGAGAGCTTTGAATGCACTATGAATACTCCAGGGCAAAAGTTCGCATTTGATTTGAAGTAAACATTTTTTTGGTTTTTTTTGTATGTGTATCTCAAAATTATTACAAACACCACCAGCACAAAAAAATAATTGTTTTTTAATACATAATGCATGGTGGGTCCATTTAGTTTAATCCCCACATTCCACAGGTGAAGCAGCAGAGTGTGAAACAGCTCAAAAAGACTAGTGCACGGCACAGAGATACAGGGCACTGGAGTGAACTCTTTGGCTAGTTTCCAAGCACTGTGGCTTATCCTCCTCCACTAAGAAGGAGGCAGCTCAGTAGCTGCACTGATGGCAGGAGAAAGGTAGGCATTTGCTAAAGGCTTGGCTGGAAAAAGAGAATCTCTGCCATACTAGAAAATCTAGCCCAGAACCATCCAAGAGGGCCAGGCAGACAGTGAGAGCTGAGGTCTAAAGATGGACTCAAATCAAAGAACCAGGAATCACGGGGCAAGAGCCAGTGAGTGGCACCAAAGAGGAGACCATCTGGATTAATTCCAAAGACCTGTGTGAATGGATCTAGCTTATTTAAGAGACCAGGGTAGGGCAAAAAATCATATTAACTTCTACTTTTTAAAAGTATAAATATGCAACCTCATTTGAGCCCTAAATTACAGTGGACAATAATCTTAAAACTAACAGAAGGTGAATGAGCCCTTTCTTTCTGCTCATATAACCCATATGATTGGCTTTATCAGTTTACAGTCAGTCATAGTGCTAATTTTAGCAGTTAATTGTTTTAGCCCCACCTGCAAGTTATTAACAAGTCCAGTATCTCAATCTTGAGCCCTTCCCACTTCCTCAACCCTTAACTGACATGAATTGCCAAAAAAGCCAGGTGCCTACTCAGTTCAAAAAAAGTCAGTCTTGATTCCAAGCACTAGGTAGAAGAGACCCTTGCTTTGGTTGCTGCCATGGGTCCCACACAGGCCAAAGGATGTTGTCTCTTGGTGGACTGATGCTCTTGCTATCCCAGACCATACCCAGGCTGAGGTACTGCCATACTGGGCTTTAAGGAGAGAGCCAGCCACTCCACATGTTCACAGTCTTTGTTCCAAACGCTGAGAGCTCTAGGCCAGAGGGGGTCCCAGGAAGGCATTCCAGCCTTAGCCATGTTGTACAGATCTCCTCCTTGCCCCCATGAATCCATCAGACCAGGTTCCTCATCTCTTACAGTGTGCTTGCTTCTAGGCTATTATCCTTTCAAACTGCAGGAAAATCTGTCAGAACCATCCCAATCCATCAGGAAGTTTCTAATGAACTGACATTTAAAAGGCTTTCTACCTCCTTTTCTCCTAGGGGGTTGCTTGGCATCTATGCAAATTTACCTACCTTTTCTCCAGCAACCAGCCATGCACAACAAGGGGTCTTGAGAGATGTCTTACATTAGGATTCTGTTCCACCCTTCTCCTGGGGCAATGGGTGCCTGTGTACCTTTTGCTTGCCTAACCATTTGGGATCACTTAATTGACTATCCTGAAAAAGAAGACCCACTGTGCCCACCTACACCAGGGAAGTGCTGTCAGCTTTAAGCACTGGCTGGAGTTCTTACATTTCTATCCCAGTAAGCACTTTGTTATACCTGGAACTCCAAATCTAAATTCATGGGAAGCAGAGTGGGTTTGGTACCATATGCCACATTCATCTCGTAATTCAGGTGTGTCTGAGCATGTCTAGAAGGCTGGCAGGGTGGCCCACAATAGGTCTGTTTGCCTAAAGGACTGAAGAGCCTTCTGGGAAAGAAAGAACTCATCCAAACATACACAAGAGTCCACATCCTCTCCTCAAGTTTGGTCCAAGAACAAAGGATCACAGTGGGCAATGGGGAGGGAAGAAAGTCAAGAGAGGGAGTAGACCAAGGTGTTTACTACTCACATTGTCTTTCAATCCAACTCCCATGGATGTAATTCTATGTCCAAGGTGGAAAGGGCTGCAATAAAGCGTGAATAAAAACTAAAAGAGCTATTTCACTAAACTTTGTAGACCTTAGGAAACTCAAGGCAGCACTTTCCAGAGGAAATTCAGGAGACAAGATAGTTTTGTCCAGTATCACACAAATCAGAGTTTTGGTCGAAGCCAATAGGACCTTGACAATATCGACAGCTTCAGGACACCACCACAGCGGGCCGGAGAAGAGGGCAGGGAGGAAAAGTGCCACGTGTGAGCTGACAGTGAGTTAGCAAACACAAGTGACCTCCCTCCTGGCCTTTCAGAATCAGCCGGGAGGAATTTCTGTGTAGCAGGTAGAAGTGCAGCAAGAGAGATAATTTTTTTTTGTTTTTTTGTGATACACGGACCTCTCACTGTTGTGGCCTCTCCCGTTGCGGAGCACAGGCTCCGGACGCGCAGGCTCAGCGGCCATGGCTCACGGGCCCAGCGGCTCTGCGACATGTGGGATCTTCCCGGATCGGGGCACGAACCCGTGTCCCCTGCATCGGCAGGCGGACTCTCAACCACTGTGCCACCAGGGAAGCCCGAGGGATAATGTTTTGTGACTGTTCCTGTGCTTGTAACCCCGTCTGGGCTGGGAGACAAGCCTAAAATACAGCTGAAGCGTGAAAGTTTGTTCCGTGGAAACGTGCCAGGTCTTCTGCATTCCATTTGCCTTCTATAGATAAAAATGTTTCAAAAACAATTTGACAGTAATCCTTATAAATGATAGCAGCTGCTTGGGGGCTGCAGGGAGGAGAAATCAATCTGGAAAATGGGCCTATATTTTTGGGTAAAAATCAACCATTAGGAACGGAAAGATGACAATCATTTTGTCTTGTCCTTGGTAATACGTAGTCATGCTTGAGGCTCAAGGTTCTAACACGTGCTCTCTGCTCTGAAAATTTTTTGCCATGTGGAAATATCAACTTCTGGAAATATTTTCTTGCAAACTTCTCTTGAAAAGAGCCTGCACATCAAATCCTGAGCTTACATGTTTTCATTGCTTATATTAAACCAAAGAATTTACCTATCTCTTTGTGATGATTTTGACCAATATTATATTTTCCTTTTTTAAGAGCTGCTTGTTTGGAAATTTTTGCTTTTTATTCAATAACCTTTTAGAAGATTCTCTACTTTTTCTTTATCTTATTTCTCTTTTATCTTTCTTTTGTAAGTGGAAGAGAGGAAGAAGACACAGAAGAGTATCAGATATGAGGACTAACCAATGGTCTGTAAAGGGAAGGCTGAAACTGTTTTTCCCCCAAAAGAGAATACTCTTGTTACTGTTATTATAAAGGTAATATTGCTTATGTCAAAAATTCAAAAAATAGATATAAAGGAAAAGTAAAAATTTACTCTTCAGAAGATAATCTCTATTAATGTTCTAGTAAATGACTTACATGTGTCTCTCTATGTAGAATCATACATACGTACAGACAGAGAAGGAGAGAGAGTGCACAGGAGCCTTTCCTAGGCCCTTCAAGAAAAGCCCGGTACTGCCCCTTGAACCAATGCCTAAACGTTGTCACCTAGGATAGGCAGACAGATAAGTAAACCTCGTGTTTCAAAATTACCCATAACGCAGCAGCTCCACAGATCAAATTAACCGCAGAGGATAGCCCTAAAGCTTGCTCAGGAAAATTGCCAGAACCACACTGTTATCTTGTTTCCAGAACAATTCAGATCATCTATGAGGAAACTCATAAACAATCGTTTTTGACGTACATAATCATCTGATAGGGACCACAGCTCCTGAGTGGCTCAAAATACCACAGAAGTGGGTGGGGAACAGTTCTACTCAGGAGAGTCCTTTAACTCATTTCCCTGTATCTGATAACTGCAGAAGGTCCAAGTTGTTTTAATTTACCTTTATATTTGGAGAAAGCATCCCAGAGAGACTCTAATAAAACTTCTGGAATACACTGGTTGCTGGTCTGCATCCAGGACAAACTGAGTTACTTTCCATCAAAGCAGGAATTTTAAAACAAAACAAAAACTTTTATTAACAGGGGAAGAGGATTGGTGCTGGTATAATCCCCAACAAAGCTTCCAGTATAGGAGTGGTGTTCAATCTTAGTGGCAGAGTAGAAAGAGTTGGACTTTGGTGTCACATAGTTCTAAGTCAAATGCCACTCACTTTGAGCTGTGTAAGTCTATCTGATTCAATATTTGGGACTAATAAGTACTTGTTTTTTTATCTGAAATACAATTTTAGCTGGTCATCCTATATTTTTATTTGCTAAATCTGGTTACCCTACACTCACTCAATGTGTGTCAATGCACAAGCTACTTTCTTTCTCAGAATCTCCAGCTCTGTATGTGTAAGGTACAGGATAACAATAACTAACTCTTAGGTGATTGAGATGCACCTAGCATTCATTCAGTAGATATTTACTGACTGCCTACTGTGGAGAGGGCGCTGGCCTAGGCCAGGGAAATACAGCCTGTCCTCCTGAAGATTACATTAATGGTTAACTGCACAATTGGTCACTTACCTTAAACTGTGATTAGCACAACAGAAAAGCAGAGGATGTTAAGAGATGGAGATCTGTACCCTACAACTAGTCAGAGAAGCTTTCTCTGAAGAAATGACACTTTAACTTGGATGCATATATCCATATGTGTGTATTTATGGTACTCAAAACTCAAAATGTCCAAAACTGAGCTCAGTATGCACCTTTCATCTCCTCCCCCAAACCTGCTTTTGTCCTAAGTCCTTATACTTCAGTTAAAGGGACATCACTCATAGAGTGCCCAAGCAAGAAACCTGGGAGTCATTCTGAACTCATTCCTGACACTCAGTCTCTATATCATTTCAATTATCAAGTTTTGCCAGTTTTATCTTCCAAACATTCCTCAGATCTGTACCCTGTACTCCATCTGTACTATCACTGCCCTCATTGTCTCTTGCATGGCTATTTTGATAGCTTCCTAACCAGTTAATATACTGCTAGTTCTGCTCCTTTTAAACCTATATTTTACACTTGAAATAGAAAAAGCTATTATATTTCCCTGCTTAAAACATTTCAGTGACTTCCTTTTACCAAAAGTCCAAGCTCTACAACTTGGCAAATAGGGTCTTCATAAATCGGTTCCTACACAAGACTACACTGTCTTGTATCAACATTTGTATCCTAGTAACACTGAACTACTTAGTTTCCCGCACATTGCATAATGTTTCCTGTCTATGCCTTTCTTCAATCTATAATTTCTGCCTGGTACTCTCTCCCCTCCTTATCCAACTCTAACTATCCTTCAAGACTGTGCTCTATTGTCCTCTCTTCCACGAATTCCTCTCTAGAAGGCTTCTCAATCACCTAAAAGTTATTGTTATCCTGAACCATACATATGTAGAGCTGGAAATGTGAGCTAAGTATCAAGTGGATAGACCATGCCAGTGGCCTGCTAATTGCACTGACCCCACTGGGAAAGCCTCAGACTGTCTGATACCCCTTCTGAGAGAGGCTTCTTGGTCTGAGTCATCATATTTATTCACATAGGATTCACCACCATGTTTATGGCTGCTTGCACCAGGAACAACCAGCAGATTCAAAGACAGTCATCAATAGACTGGCCCTTACCCATGAGGCCTGTCATGTGAGTTCTACTTAACCTAGTACTGTGATCAGCAGGAATGAGGATGGGCCAATCTAGTCGCATCGCTGTCTTGGAGAGTTTGAACTGAGAACACTCAGCATCAGAACCAGCAGACAATAGTATGGATGGAAGCCAAGAGACACTGAAAGGGGGCAAGAAACAGAAGCCATAGTAGAGTAGAAGCCATGACTGAACAGAAGCTATAAGGAGATTAAGGTCAGTTAATTGTTAGCAGCAGAAGACATAAAAACACAGATAAGAAGTAGCCTACCAGATGGAGCTTAGTCTGCTACGGAGCAGCTGACACCTGCTACTGAGAGAAAGATAAAATTGCTAGCCACTGGAGTAAGCACTGTACCCCGAATGAGCTTTCCATGGCTGCTCTTGATGTCTGACTGAGGAGCTGCAGGATGATGTTCAAGTCTTCATTAGACTGCAATGCCCAGGTGCTCCTGATATGTTGTATGCCCTTATCTCCTGAGGTAACCTACACACATTCCATACAACTCGGAAGGGCTGGAGTAACCCAGCACCCTTTGCTGGCTGTCCCAGCACTCTGAATAGCCTATGAGAGCCTATACATTTTCCCAGTATAAGAATAGTGCCGGCAGTTCTGGTCCTAGGCAAAAAGGCTCACCTGAGAAAAAAGGTGTCATTTCCAAAATGATAAAAGAGTCAAATCAGCAGTAAGATATAACAATTATAAGAATATAAAACATAAAACAAAACTACTCTCATACCCTATTGGCGTATTTTAAATAAATACAGGCCTTTAGGGTACAGTCTGACAGTACCTATCAGGAATAGCCAGACACCTTACTATGGGTTAAATTGTGTCCCCCTAAAAAGATATGTTGAAGTCCTAAAGCTGGTACCTGTGAATGTGACCTTATTTAGAAATAGGGTCTTTTCAGGTGTAATTAGTTAAGATGAGATCATACTGGATCAGGGTGGGCCCTAAGTCCAATGACTGGTGTCCTTCAAGAAGGCCATGTGCAGACACAGAGAAGAGAGTACCATATGAACACAGAGGCAGAGACTAGAGTGATGTATCCTTACACTGAGGAATCCCAAAGACTGCCAGCAACCACCAGAAGCTAGATGAGGGACAAGGAACAGATTCTTCCTCAGGCTTAACTCTGCCAAAATCTTGATTTTGGACATCTAAACTCTAGAATAATAAATTTTTGTTGTTTTAAGTCAACAAGTGGGTGGCATTTTGTTACAGCAGCACTAGGAAACTCAACACACGTCCCAACCCCTAAACAAAAAGAAACTCATCTGGGGGTTTTTCAAAGAAACGGTTTTAAATATGGAAGTATTCGTATCATGAACATGTCCATCATGGTGTTAATTATAAGTGGGAAAAAACAGGAAACAATAAAAAATACCGTAATCCGAAATGGCTAAGTAAATTATGCTCATGAAAACTATATATCATACAAAATGCTTTTGATGGTTAATTTTTTGTGTCAACTTGACTGGGCTGTGGGTGTCCAGATATTTGCTGCCCGTTATTCTCAGTGTTGTCCGTGAGTGTGTTTCTGGATGAGATCAACCTTTGAATCAGTAGACTGAATAAAGCAGAATGCCCTCCCTAGTGTGAGTAGGCCTCATCCAATCAATTGACAACCTAAACAGGACAAAAAGGCTGAGTAAGAGGGAACTCCTCCTGCCTAACTGCTTGCATGGAACATTGGTCTTTTCCAGCCTTCAGACTTGGATGGAAACATTGGCTCTTCTTGGTCTCCAGCTTGCTGGCTGCAGCTCTTGGGACTTCCCAGCCCCAATAATTGGGTGAGCCAATTCTCTCTCTCTCTCATTCATTCACTTATATATATATATATATATATATATATATATATATATATACATATAATGAATATATATATTCTGTTTCTCCAGAGAGCCCTGATTAACACAATGCTTATGATATAATGATTTGTGAAAACAATTCCAGGACAATTTTATGTACTGTATGATTACAGGTATGTAAAATATGGCAATCTAAAAGATTGGAAAGAGATATATAAATGTTATTAATGGTTAGGTCAGGTGAAGGCCTTAAGGGAGAATTTTATTTTCTCTTTTTCAAAATGTTAGTAATGTGTTCAGATTTCTGAGATAATTAAAAAAAATTTTAAAATGGTCAACTGCATTATTATTATCAAAAGACTAGATAGGATAATTTACATATGAAATTTCATAAAGAATGTGATAAACATTCATACTCTAGATTTTCCAAGCTTTATTATTTCTATTTCAAATCCTACATTGTTGAACTATATTTTTAAAACTTTATGTTGAATATTTTGACTTAACTGAGCGTCCATTGTATCTTCTGAGGACCTATAAGAGATGAAGAAGTGTGGAAGATTTGAATTTTCCACTGAGGATACTGTCATTAGGAGCTAGGACAAAGTGTATCTCTCTTTGTGAAATACCGGTTCTATGAGCACAAGTCTATTTTGTTCATCATTGTTCCCAGCCCCTAACTCAGTTCCTGGCACATGGGAAGTACTCAATAACTATTTGTGAGCTGAAAGAACAAATGAATAATTGAAGGAATGAACTTTAGATAATAAAAGCTGGGTGTCTCTCAGCCCATGCAGTATTTTTCTTAGATTAGGTTTTCTGGTTTCATTGGTCTCTTTCTCCTTTCTTCCTTTACCTTCCTTTCTTCCTTTACCTTCCTCTTGGTTCCTATCTTTTTCCTCTACTTAGGATGATCTTCACTTTTATTTCAGCTATTCTTTTATGATAAGTTGCCTCACAGAGTTTTGGAAAGTAGACTGAATGTAGAATAAATAGTATTTTAAAATACTAATTAAAATAATTAATTGTAAGTACTAATTATTTTAAATTGTAAACTCTATGTTTAAGTACTAAGCTATATGGTACAATTAATTTTTAAAAAGTTATACCATAATAAACTAAAATCTCTTTGAGATCAGAAAACTGGCCTTATAATTCTTTATATGTTTTATAGCATTTGGCAGAGGACAGTGAACATTTCATATGCTTTATTTTATTTTTAATATACCTGCTATTTAAATGCTATACATACTATTAAAATTGTTCAGAAACGGTATGGATTATTATCAAGAAAATGATTAAATTTGATACAGTCATTTGATATTACAAAATCATTTTAAAAGATGTTTTAAACATATTTATTTGCCTGAGAAAATAGTTATAATATAATGTTGGGTGAAAAAAAGCAGAATACAAAATCATGTATACGGTTATCATCCCAACTTTGCCAGGGCCATGAATTGAGAGAGACAGAGAAAGAAGCAGGAGACTTTAAAGAATGCATCAAACTGATAGGAGTAATAATTGCTGGACATATGGGACTACAGATAATTTTTGTCTTCCTTGTACTTTTTATATTTTTCAAAATCACTACAATGAACATGCATTATTTTTTAATCAGGAGGAAAAAACCCATCACTTTAAAAACAAAAGCTCTGGACTCCACTGCTGGATACATGGGATTCAGAGGTGCATTTGTGTGAAAAGATCTGGGTTGGACTCTTTCCATAGATAGCAAAATAACATAATGACTTTCAAGATTTCCTTCCCTTTCCCCTTTGTAGCATCTTTAAGATTCATTCCTGAGATAACCTATTCAGGGACTCAGGAATCTGTTTTTAAATCAAGGACACCTGATTTTCTCTCCTGTACTGAGATAGTACTGAGAGACTGTTAGGATACCAACAGCTGTTGAAGGATCCAGGAACCACACGGCTGCTTCTGAGCATAGCAAACAGATATATGCCCAGCACTGGGATGAAAAAAAAAAACCACCCTTATAAGAATTCTGCCATTCCAAACAATCCGTGCCTATTTTAAACTTACACCTTTTGTCCAAAACCTGAAGTGTCTCCAGAAGAAGAGCACAGGGAGTCTTGGACATGTGTAAAAGGCTGTCACCACTTAGCTTCTTTGGTTCTGGACACTTCCAACTACGTAATCTTCATTGCCTTGGAAGCTGTATCTGTTCATAAGAGTTGTGTGTGGACTCTGATGTTGACTTTCTACCTGTATATGACTTCTCTGATGAATGTCCACTTTCCAACAAAAAAGGAAAATACATACCATCTTCCCTCAAGCTCCAGTTGTGAAAAACCGTTTATTAGCAAGTTCCCTAGACTCAGAAATCTAGAATAGTTTTCTACTTCTCTTTGCCTTAGAACAGGATTACTAGTGTGTGCATGTGATGCTGGTAGGCAGGGATGGAATTCCATGACAAGATTTACGAAAAAGGCTCAGAAGGAAAGTTGTTATGGAAGAGAGTGATGCTCTGTTCTGACACAGAAAATAAGAACTGAAGGCAACAAAAGACAATTACCTCTTATTTGCTGCCTTGGTTCCAAGTAGCTCTAGGATTCCAAGAGGGTTTGACTATTGCTGAGTCATCGAAGGGTTTCAATCTTTCCTCTCTGTTCAGAGTAGGGCTAGCTTGGGAATGGTGGAGGTATGGGAAGTAGGCCTTCCAGTCTTGCCCTATTCTGCATCCAGCTCTTAGATGCTGTGGGAACAAAGCAGGACTTAATGAAGGTCAAAATGAAGTCCCCTTTGCTATAATCCTTTTTCCCTCTACTGTAGCCTCTTCACACCCACTGTCCAGTGAGCTATAGAGATAACAAGAGAGAAGATAAGAGAGTCGAAGCTAAGAAGAGGATAGTTCTTGAGGCTTAGGCAAGGAGGCAAGGTCCTCTCCAAAGTCTGTCAGAGCTTGCCAATCCTAAAAGAACAAAGGCAACTTTGGGGGGCAGAGGAGGAAAGGGAGGCTCAAAGAATCCCTTATTCCCCACATGGACATTGGGAGGAGTTATGAGAATAGATCATGTGGCTATTTACGGGGTAACAAGAAACAAGGTCCACCACAGCTTCCTGCAGCATCAATTGTGATTCAATTTCCCAATCAATTGGACTCCTATGGATGGGAACTCAGAAGCTGAGCTAAAAACCACAAGGTAGCAGGAGGCCATGGATAGCATACATTCTCCCAAGTCCAGGAGAGCTGCCACAGGTAGACTGCCTGAAGCATTCTGATAGGATGGGGCAGCTAGATTGGGCCTATCTAGATCCTTATGCCTATCACCAGATATAAACTCATTTCTAGCTTCTGGAAGAAAATAAATTACTCTGTACTAAACTATATATGCTTACGTACTTTATCCAGTGGTCAATATGCAGCAGACATTGTGTTTGGCTTACCCCAACCCCTTCTCCACAGTCACCTACCAGCTGGGGGTGGCCATGGGTCATTAGTTCTGGCTGATAGTATGTAAGTAAGATCACCCTTCCCTCTTCTTCCTGCTTAAAATATAAACTTGATATCTGGAATGCAGCGACCATTTTGTCACCATAAGGTGACAGATGTATATAAAAAAGGCTGAGAATCAGACATTAACCTTGACATTGTCAAGCTACTGAGCCAAAACAGCAAGTACATATGACCAGATTTCTTATATGACACAAATAATACCCTATTTTTTTTAAAGCCACTATATTGGGGTTATGCTACTTTCAACCTTGAAGCTTTTCTAAATGATACAGGGAGTCTACCTAGCGTTACTGAATTATTAAAGTGTTGGTTGTCGACAATAACTTAAGCCAAAAGAGAGATAACAAATACATAGCTTTGTCAATCAATTTTTCTGCCAATATCTACTCATACATGCAGAAGGTCAGTGAAAGCCAATCACAATAAGACTATCGCCCTTGGAACTGGTTAATTGGGGGAGGGGCAGGCCTAAGACAATTGAGATCAAGGACCTACTTGAGTTTCTGGGAAATGGAGCTAGTTTCACTCTCCTGCTGGATATAAACAAGGACGCGCATTATTCTAGTTTCTGCTGGCAGCCGTATTATGTTCATGAGAGTAACTAGTCTTAGCAGGAAGCCAACACTGTGGCAGCAGAGAATATGGATCCTTGATGACCTCTCTAAGGTGCTGAATCAGTTGGCTCTGGAGTCTACCCTACTTTTAGACTTCCTAATATATGAAATACATGTCATTGGTATTCAGGCCAATTCGAAGTAGGGCTTCTGTTACTTAAAGCTGGAGGTATCCTATCTGATACAGAGTTTGGTACATGAAACTAAAGTGCTACAAGTCTCAGACTCTAAAATGTGATGTGAAATTTGTCGAGAATGTGGGACTAATGGCAACGTGCACCCTGATACCGTTCCTCACTGAGAGGTTCTAGAACCTTGCTTGGGAAAAAGTTGGTAAAACTCTTTTACCTTGGGGTCAGACATACCTACTAAAGCTACAGTATCCAGGGAAATGATAGGAAAAATTAGGAATGTTAGAATGGATCAGCTGCTTCTTTCTGCCTTGGTAAAACTCTATAAGAAAGAGAAGTAGGGACTAAAGGTGGCCCATCTGTTGGCAGAGAAAGAAGAAAACAAGAGAGGCCTTTTCTGTCTATGGCCTATAATCTAAGTTTGTTGAGAGTCCAATAATTTTGAGCTTTGCAGGCTGAAAACAGACAAACCAAAAGAACACCAAAGATGTTTCTGCAGGAAGAAGGGAGAGTGAAGTATGCACATTCATAGAAAAGGTTTGAGAATCTCCCAGAAACTCTAGGCAGAATGATTGGTGAAGATTTTTCCTTATTGAAGCCAATCCGAAAAGACTGGGAGAGGTGGCTGTTTCTTCATATGTGCAGACACCAATGCAAAGCTATAAGAAACACAAAGATTCAGGGAAACATGACACAACCAAAGGAACAAAATATACCTCCAGTAACCAACCCTAAAGAAATGGAGATCTATGTATTTCTTGACAAATAATTCAAAGTAATCATCTTAAAGAAGTTCAGTGAGTTACAAAAGAACACAGATAGACAACTACAGTAAGTCCCCAACATACGAACCTTCAAGTTGTGAACTTTCAAAGATGTGAACATGTTTTCTCGTGTCCAGTCATGTAAGTTAGTTCACGTGTCTGGCATACGTTGTCAAGTGCATGCATCCTCTACAAGTGGTTGTGCTTTTTTGTACTTACTGTACACTACTGTATAGAGTACAATAATACAGAGGCTTTTTATTTCTTTTCCTTTCCTAATTGCTCTGGCTAGTATTTTCAGTACTATGTTGAATAGAAGTGGCAAGAGTGGGCATCCTTGCCATAGCTAATATCATACTCAACAGGATGTCTGGAAGCAAGTGTAAAAGCAGCAGAATATAGCTGATTGTGTTAGTTGGGTATGTAGGCTAACTTTGTTGGACTTAACAAACAAATTGGACTTATGAACTCGATCTCAGAATGGAACTCAATCGTATGTAGGGAGCTTACTGTAAATGAAACCAGGAAAACAATACATGAAAAAGTGAGAATATCAACAATGGTAAAAAAAAAAAAAAACCCAAAAAACAAAACTGTAACAAAGAACCAAACAGAAATTCTGGAGCTCAAGAATTTGATAATTACACTGAAAAATTCAATACAGAGCTTCAGTATCAGACTTGATCAAGCAGACGAATCAGTGAACTTGAAGACAAGTCATTTGAAATCACTCAGAGAAACACAAAGAAAAAATAATGAAATAGTGAAGAAAGCCTAAGGAACCTATGGGACATCATCAAATGAACCAATACGCACATTACAGAGTATAAGAAGGAGAAAAGAAAAAAAGGGACAGAAAGCTTATTTAAAGAAATAATGAAGAAATTCACCTCAACATAATAAAGGCCATATATGATAAGCCCATAGCTAATACCAAACTCAACGGTGAAAAACTGAAATCTTTTCCTCTAAGATCCCTAACAAGACAAGGATGCCCACTCTTGCCACACTATTCAACATAGTGCTGAAAGTTCTAGCCAGAGCAATTAGGCAAGGAAAATAAATAAAAAGCATCTAAATAGGAAATGAAGAAGTAAAATTATCCCTCTTTGCAGATGACATAATATGTATAAAACCCTAAACACTCCACAAAATAACTGCTAGAACTAATAAATTCAGGAAAGTTGCAGGATACAAAACCAGCACACAAAAATCAGTTCCATTTCTATACACTATCAATGAGTTATTTGAAAAAGAAATTAAGAAAAAAATTCCATTTACAATAGTGTTAAAAAGAATAAAATACTTAGGAATAAATTTAACCACAGAGGTGAAAGACTTGAAAACTACAGAGTATTGGTAAAATAAATTAAAGAAGACACAAATAAATGAAAAGGCATTCTATTTTCATGGACTGGAAGAATTAATATTGTTTAATGTCCACACTATCCAAAGTGATCTATAGATTTAATGTTATCCCCATCAAAATCCCAATGACATTTTTTATAGAAATAGAAAAAAATATTAAAATTCATTTGGAACCATTAAAGTCCCAAAGTAGCCAAAGCAATCTTGAGAAAGAAGAACAAAGATGGAGCCATCATACGTCCTGATTTCAAAATATATTACAAAGCTACAGTAATTAAAACAGTATTATAGGGACGAGGGGAAGATGGCGGAAGAGTAAGATGCGATCACCTTCCTCCCCACAGATACACCAGAAATACATCTACACGTGGAACAACTACAGAACACCTACTGAACGCTGGCA
The DNA here is from genome assembly GCF_059928025.1 of Delphinapterus leucas. Classification (NCBI taxonomy): domain Eukaryota; kingdom Metazoa; phylum Chordata; class Mammalia; order Artiodactyla; family Monodontidae; genus Delphinapterus; species Delphinapterus leucas. The sequence continues at coordinate 19,121,497 of NC_143133.1, forward strand.
GAAGACCTCAGACCTCCCAAAAGGCAAGAAAGTCCCCACGTACCTGGGTAGGGCAAAAGAAAAAAGAATAAACAGAGACAAAAGGATAGGGACGGGACCTGCACCAGTGGGAGGGAGCTGTAAAGGAGGAAAGGTTTCCACACACTAGGAAACCCCTTCGTGGGCAGAGACTGCGGGTGGCGGAGGGGGGAAGCTTCGGAGCCGCAGAGGAGAGCACAGCAACAGGGGTGCGGAGAGCAAAGCAGAGAGATTCCCGCACAGAGGATGGGTGCGACCGGCACTCACCAGCCAGAGAGGCTTGTCTGCTCACCCGCCGGCGGGGGCTGGGAGCTGAGGCTCAGGCTTTGGTCGGAGCGCAGGGAGAGGACTGGGGTTGGCAGCGTGAACACAGCCTGCAAGGGGTTAGTGCACCACGGCTAGCAGGGAGACAGTCAGGGGAGAAGTCTGGACCTGCCGAAGAGGCAAGAGACTTTTTCTTCCCTCTTTGTTTCCTGGTGTGCGAGGAGAGGGGATTAAGAGCGCTGCTTAAAGGAGCTCCAGAGGCGGGCGCGAGCCTCGGCTATCAGCGCGGACCCCAGAAACGGGCATGAGATGCTAAGGCTGCTGCTGCTGCCACCAAGAAGCCTGGTTCACTATCCACACCCCCCTTCCGTGGAGCCTGTGCAGCCCACCACTGCCAGGGTCCCGGGATCCAGAGACAACTTCCCCGTAAAAAAGCACGGTGCGCCTCAGGCTGGTGCAACGTCATGCTGGCCTCTGCCGCCACAGGCTCGCCCCGCACTCCGTACCCCTCCCTTCTCCTGGCCTGAGTGAGCCAGATTCCCCGAAGCAGCTGCTCCTTTAACCCTGTTCTGTCTGAGCAAAGAACAGACGCCCTCCGGCGACCTACATGCAGAGGCGGGGCCAAATACAAAGCTGAGCCCTGGGAGCTGTGAGAACAAAGAGAAAGGGAAATATCTCCCAGCAGCCTCAGAAGCAACGGATTAAATCTCCACAATCAACTTGATGTACCCTGCATCTGTGGAATACATGAATAGACAACCAATCATCCCAAATTGAGGAGGGGGACTTTGAGAGCAAGATTTATGATTTTTTCCCCTTTTCCTCTTTTTGTGAGTGTGTATGTGTATGCTTCTGTGTGAGATTTTGTCTGTATAGCTAGCTTTGCTTCCAACATTTGTCCTAGGGTTCTATCTGTCCATTTGTTTTCTTAAAAAATTTTTTTTTCTTAGTAACTATTTTTTATTTTAATAACTTTATTTTATCTTTATCTTCTTTATTTCCTTCCTTCCTTCCTCCATCCCTCCCTCTCTCCTTTCTTTCTTTCTACTTTTTCTCCCTTTTATTCTGAGCCATGTGCATGAAAGGCTCTTGGTGCTGCAGCCAGGAGTCAATGCTGTGCCTCTGAGGTGGGAGAGCCAACTTCAGGACACTGGTCCACAAGAGACCTCCCAGCTCCACATAATATCAAACAGTGAAAATCTCCCAGAGATCTCCATCTCAACACCAGCACCCAGCTTCACTCAACGACCAGCAAGCTACAGTGCTGGACACCCTATGCCAAACAAGTAGCAAGACAGGAACACAACACCACCCATTAGCAGAGAGGCTGCCAAAAATAAGTCCACAGACACCCCAAAACACACCACCAGATGTGGACCTGCCCACCAGAAAGGCAAGATCCAGCCTCATCCACCAGAACACAGGCACTAGCACCCTCCACCAGGAAGCCTACACAACCCACTGAACCAACTGCAGCCACTGGGGACAGACACCAAAAACAACGGGAACTACGAACCTGCAGCCTGCAAAAAGGAGACCCAAAACACAGTTAAGATAAGCAAAATGAGAAAACAGAAAAACACACAGCAGATGAAGGAGCAAGATAAAAACCCATCAGACCTAACAAATGAAGAGGAAATAGGCAGTCTACCTGAAAAAGAATTGAGAATAATGATAGTAAAGATGATCCAAAGTATTGAAAATAGAATAGACAAAATGCAAGAAACATTTAACAAGGACCTAGAAGAACTAAAGATGAAACAAGCAATGATGAACAACACAATAAATGAAATTAAAAAAACTCTAGATGGACTCAATAGCAGAATAACTGAGGCAGAAGAACCGATAAGTGACCTGGAATTAAAATAGTGGAAATAAGTACTGCAGAGCAGAATAAAGAAAAAAGAATGAAAAGAACTGAGGACAGTCTCAGAGCCCTCTGGGACAACATTAAACGCACCAACATTCGAATTATAGGGGTTCCATAAGAAGAAGAGAAAAAGAAAGGGACTGAGAAAATATGTGAAGAGATTATAGTTGAAAACTTCCCTAATATGGGAAAGGAAATAGTTAATCAAGTCCAGGAAGCAAAGAGAGTCCCATTCAGGATAAATCCAAGGAGAAATACGCCAAGACACATATTAATCAAACTGTCATAAATTAAATACAAAGAAAACATATTAAAAGCAGCAAGGGAAAAACAACAAATAACAAACAAGGGAATCCCCACAAGGTTAACAGGTGATCTTTCAGCAGAAACTCTGCAAACCAGAAGGGACTGGCAGGACATATTTAAAGTGATGAAGTAGAAGAACCTGCAACCAAGATTACTCTACCCAGCAAGACTCTCATTCAGATTTGATGGAGAAATTAAAAGCTTTACAGACAAGCAAAAGCTGAGAGAGTTCAGTACCACCAAACCAGCTTTACAACAAATGCTAAAGGAACTTCTCTAGGCAAGTAACACAAGACAAGGAAAGACCTAAAATAACGAACCCAAAACAATTAAGAAAATGGGAATAGGAACATACATATCGATAATTACTTTAAACATAAACGGATTAAACGCTCCCACCAAAAGACACAGATTGGTTGAATGGATACAAAAACAAGACCCATATATATGCTGTCTACAAGAGACCCACTTCAGACCTAGAGACACATACAGACTGAAAGTGAGGGGATGGAAAAAGATATTCCATGCAAATGTAAACCAAAAGGAAGCTGGAGTAGCAATTTTCATATCAGACAAAATAGACTTTAAGATAAAGACTATTAGAAGAGACAAAGAAGGACACTACATAATGATCAAGGGATCGATCCAAGAAGATATAACAATTGTAAATATTTATGCACCCAACATAGGAGCACCTCAATACATAAGGCAAATACTAACAGTCATAAAAGGGGAAATCAACAGTAACACTTTCATAGTAGGGGACTTTAACACCCCACTTTCACCAATGGACAGATCATCCAAACTGAAAATAAATAAGGAAACACAAGCTTTAAATGATACATTAAACAACATGGACTTAATTGATATTTATAGGACATTCCATCCAAAAACAACAGAATACACATTTTTCTCAAGTGATTATGGAACATTCTCCAGGACAGATCATATCTTGGGTCACAAATCAAGCCTTGGTAAATTTAAGAAAATTGAAATTGTATCAACTATCTTTTCCGACCACAACGCTATGAGACTAGATATCAATTACAGGAAAAGATGTGTAAAAAATACAAACAGATGGAGGCTAAACAATACACTACTTAATAACGAAGTGATCACTGTAGAAATCAGAGAGGAAATCAAAAAATACCTAGAAACAAATGACAATTGAGACACGACAACCCAAAACCTAAGGGATGCAGCAAAAGCAGTTTTAAGAGGGAAGTTTATAGCAATACAATCCTACCTTAAGAAACAGGAAACATCTCAAATAAACAACCTAACCTTGCACCTAAAGGAATTAGAGAAAGAAGAACAAAAAAACCTCAAAGTTAGCAGAAGGAAAGAAATCATAAAAATTGATGAGAAATAAATGAAAAAGAAATGAAGGAAATGATAGCAAAGATCAATAAAACTAAAAGCTGGTTCTTTGAGAAGATAAACAAAATTGATAAACCATTAGCCAGACTCATCAAGAAAAAAAAGGGAGAAGGCGCAAATCAATAGAATTAGAAATGAAAAAGTAGAAGTAACAACTGACACTGCAGAAATACAAAAGATCATGAGAGATTACTACAAGCAACTCTATGCCAATGAAATGGACAACCCGGAAGAAATTTCTAAGAAATTCTTAGAAATGCACAACCTGCCAAGACTGAATCAGGAAGAAAGAGAAAATATGAACAGACCAATCACAAGCACTTAAATTGAAACTGTGATTAAAAAATCTTCCAACAAACAAAAGTCCAGGAGCAGATGGCTTCACAGGCGAATTCTATCAAACATTTAAAGAAGAGCTAACACCTATCCTTATCAAACTCTTCCAAAATATAACAGAGGGAGGAACACTCCCAAACTCATTCTACAAGGCCACCATCACCCTGATACCAAAACCAGACAAAGATATCACAAAGAAAGAAAACTACAGGCCAATATCACTGATGAACACTGATGCAAAAATCCTCAACAAAATACTAGCAAACAGAATCCAACAGCCCATTAAAAGGATCATATACCATGATCAAGTGGGGTTTATCCCGGGAATACAAGGATTCTTCAGTATATGCAAATCAATCAATGTGATACACCATATTAACAAACTGAAGGATAAAAAACATATGATCATCTCAATAGATGCGGAAAAGCTTTCAACAAAATTAAACATCGATTTATGATAAAAACCCTCCAGAGAGTAGGCATAGAGGGAACTTACCTCAACATAATAAAGGCTGTATATGACAAACCACAGCCAAAATCATTCTGAATGGTGAAACACTGAAACCATTTCCTCTAAGATCAGGAACAAGACAAGGTTGCCTACTCTCACCACTCTTATTCAACATAGTTTTGGAATTTTTAGCCACAGCAATCAGAGAAGAAAAGGAAATAAAAGAAATCCAAATCGGAAAAGAAGTAAAGCTGTCACTGTTTGCAGATGACATGATACTATACATAGAGAATACTAAAGATGCTACCAGAAAACTACTAGAGCTAATCAATGAATTTTGTAAAGTAGCAGGATACAAAATTAATGTACAGAAATCTCTGGCATTCCTATACACTAATGATGAAAAATCTGAAAGTGGAATCAAGAAAACACTCCCATTTCCCACTGCAACAAAAAGAATGAAATATCTAGGAATAAACCTACCTAAGGAGACAAAAGACCTGTATGCAGAAAATTATAAGACACTGATGAAAGAAATTAAAAATGATACAAATAGACGGAGAGATATACCATGTTCTTGGATTTAAAGAATCAACATTGTGAAAATAACTATGCTACCCAAAGCAATCTACAGATTCAGTGAAATCCCTATCAAACTACCAACGGCATTTTTCTCAGAAGTAGAAGAAAAAATTTCACAACTTGTATGGAAACACAAAAGACCCCGAATAGCCAAAGCAATCTTGAGAACGAAAAACGGAGCTGGAGGAATCAGGTTCCCTGACTTCAGACTATACTACAAAGCTACAGTAATCAAGATAGTATGGTACTGGCACAAAAAACAGAAAGATAGATCAATGGAACAGGATAGAAAGCCCAGAGATAAAGCAACGCACATATGGTCACCTTATCTTTGATAAAGGAGGCAGGAATGTACAGTGGAGAAAGGACAGCCTCTTCAATAAGTGGTGCTGGGAAAACTGGACAGGTACATTTAAAAGCATAAGATTAGATCACTCCATGACACCATACACAAAGATAAGCTCAAAATGTATTAAAGACCTAAATAGAAGGCCAGAAACTATGAAACTCTTAGAGGAAAACATAGGCAGGACACTCTGTGACATAAATCACAGCAAGATCCTTTTTGACCCACCTCCTAGAGAAATGGAAATAAAAACTAAAATAAATAAATGGGACCTAATGAAACTTCAAAGCTTTTGCACAGCAAAGGAAACCATAAACAAGACCAAAAGCCCACCCTCAGAATGGGAGAAAATATTTGCAAATGAAGCAACTGACAAAGGATTAATCTCCAAAATTTATAAGCAGCTCATGCAGCTCAGTAACAAAAACACAAACAACCCAATCCAAAAATGGGTAGAAGATCCTAATAGATATTTCTCCAAAGAAGATATACAGAATGCCAACACACACATGAAAGAATGCTCAACATCATTAATCATTAGAGAAATGCAAATCAAAACTACAATGATATCTCATCTCAAACCGGTCAGAATGGCCATCATCAAAAAATCTAGAAACAATAAATGCTGGAGAGGGTGTGGAGAAAAGGGAACACTCTTGCACTGCTGGTGCGAATGTGAATTGGTACAGCCACTATGGAGAACAGTATGGAGGTTCCTTAAAAAACTACAAATAAAACTACCGTATGACCCAGCAATCCCACTACTGGGCATATACCCTGAGAAGACCATAATTCAAAAAGAGTCATGTACCAAAATGTTCATTGCAGCTCTATTTACAACAGCCCAGAGATGGAAGCAACCTAAGTATCCATCATCGGATGAATGGATAAAGAAGATGTGGCACATATATACAATGGAATATTACTCAGCCATAAAGAAACGAAATTGAGCTATTTGTAATGAGGTGGATGGACCCAGAGTCTGTCATACAGAGTGAAGTAAGTCAGAAAGAGAAAGACAAATATCGTATGCTAACACATATATATGGAATTTAAGAAAAAAAAATGTCATGAAGAACCTAGGGGTAAGACAGGAATAAAGACACAGACCTACTAGAGAATGGACTTGAGGATATGGGGAGGGGGAAGGGTAAGCTGTGACAAAGCGAGAGAGTGGCATGGACATATATACACTACCAAACGTAAAATAGATAGCTAGTGGGAAGCAGCCGCATAGCACAGGGAGATCAGCTCGGTGCTTTGTGACCAGCTAGAGGGGTGGGATAGGGAGCGTGGGAGGGAGGGAGATGCAAGAGGGAAGAGATATGGGAACATACGTATATGTATAACTGATTTACTTTGTTATAATGCAGAAACTAACACACCATTGTAAAGCAATTATACTCCAATAAAGCTGTAAAAAAAAAAAAAGCAAAAAAACAAACAAAAAAACCCAGTATGATATTGGTATAAAGATAGACATATAAATCAATGGAACAGAATAGAAAGCCAAGTAATAAACCCATGCAAATATAATTACTTTTCAGTAAAGGTGCCAATAATACACAATGGGGAAGAATAATCTTGTGAACAAATTATGTACAGAAAACTGAATATCCACATGCAAAAGAATGCGATTGGACCGTTATATTAAACCACATGCAAACATCAACTCAAAATGGATTAAAGACTTAAATGTAAGATCTGAAACTGTAAAACTCCTAGGAGAAAACATAGAGGAAAAGCTTCTTGACACTGATCTTGGCAATGGTTTCTGGATATGACACCAATCGCACAGTCAACAAAAGAAAAAATTGACAAGTGGGACTACACCAAAACTAAAAAGCTTTTGCAGAGCAAAGAACAATCAGCAGAATGAAAGGCAACCTAAAGAATGAGAGAAAATACCTGCAAACCATACACCTGATAAGGAGTTAATATCCAAAATATATAAGGAACTCCTACAACTCAATAAAACAAAACAACGCAATTAAAACACAAGCAAAGGGCTTCCCTGGTGGCGCCGTGGTTGAGAGTCCGCCTGCCGATGCAGGGGACACGGGTTCGTGCCCCGGTCCGGGAAGATCCTACATGCCACGGAGCGGCTGGGCCCGTGAGCCATGGCCGCTGAGCCTACGCGTCCGGAGCCTGTGCTCCGCAACGGGAGAGGCCACAGCAGTGAGAGGCCCGCGTACCGGAAGAAAAAAACAACAACAAAAAAAACCACAAGCAAAATACTTGAACAGACATTTCTTCAGAGAAGACCAAATGGCCAACATATAGGTGAAAAGAATCTCAACTAATTATTAGGGAACTGCAAATCAAAATCACAGTTAGGTATCATCTCACACCTGTTAGGATGGTTATTATTTTTTAAAAAAGATAATAAATGATGGTTAGAATGTGGAGAAACTGAAACCCTTGTGCACCATTGGTGACAATGTAAAATGGTGTACTTGCTATGGAAAACAGTATGGTGGTTCATCAAAAAATTAAAAATAAACTATCATATGATCCAGCAATTCCACTTCTGGGCACATGCAAAAGAGCTGAAATCAGGATACTGAAGAAATATCTGCATACTCATGTTCACTGCAGCATTATTCACAATAACCGAGATACGAAAAAAATCTAAATATCCATCAACAAATGAACGGATAAAGAAAATGTGGCATATATATATATATATATATATATATATATATATATATATATAAAATGGCGTGTTATTCAACCTTAAAAAAGAAGGAAATCCTGCCATATGCAATAACATGGATGAATCTCGAGAACATTATGCTAAGTGAAATAACCCAGTTACAGAGGGATAAATACTGTACTACTCCACTTCTATGAGGCATCTAAAATAGTTAAACTCATAGGAACAGAGTAGAATGGTGGCTGTCAGGGACTGGAGGGAGGGGGAAATGGGAAGTTGTTCAATGAGTATGAAGTTTAATTTGTGTAGGATGGGTAAGCTCTAGAGATCTGCCGTGTAACATAGTGCATACTGTTAACAGTAATACACTGTGTGCTTAAAAATTTGTTAACAGGGTAGATCACGTGTTAAGTGTTATTACAGCAAAAAGGGGGGTATAACATATATGTTTATTACCTTGATTGTGGTGATGCTTTCATGGGTATTCCTGTATCCAAACTCATCACACTGTATACACTAAATATGTGCAGGTTTTTTGCATATCAATTATGCCCCAATAAAGTTGTAAAAAAATAAGTTAGTAATTCCTGACAGCATTTGTATTCTTCGAAACTGGGTTCAGATATGGTTGAACTATCTCTCTGACATGGTCAACTATAAAATGTAAAATAAATTTTCCAATTTAATAACGTGTTTGCTCATGAAACAATGCCCCTAGTTATGGAAGGTTTTTGCAGACAGAATTAAAATATGATGGCTATTTCTATGAATGTTAACTCATGGAATATCTAAGTCTCTCTTATATGACATGGGTTTGTGGTTTCATCTTTGTTTTTCCATCTTAGATCTCATACTGACTTAAGATTGGGGAGAGTCGCTTTTTTCTTAGAAAGTGAATCTTTCTGAGGATGAACAACTTGTGTAGGGGGAAATGGGTTTACTCCCAAGCTCACTAATGCCAATTTCCCCCCGACCCCAGGCTCTCCTGCTATCTACCTGGAGAAATAGAAGAAATATCATGTTGGATAATTTAGATTGAATAATAAAGTAAATTTTGAGAAAGTGGGAGGTTAACCAATTTCCACTAACTTAATTTAGTAAACTTAATGTCTTATCTACTCTGTGTAGTTACTGACTTATTTACAACTTGGCTAGAAATTTTAAGCCCAGTATATATGGCCAAACAACACTGAAATCCAGTAGAATGGTTAGGAGATGGATATTTGAAGATTTATAAAAGATTTTAGAATTTCTTGCTAAAATGCTACAAAGACTGCAGACATTCATGGGTGAAAGTATATAAAAAATTGGTTTGCCTCTGTTTTGATGAAATGGAGACAACATTTCAACCTGGAAACACACTATTACAAAGAAGTGGGAAAGTAGTAAATGAGATTTCTCTCTGAAGCTATCATTCTTGTGTGTTACTGAAAGCACAAACTTTAGTCTATGTAAATTGAGCAATTTGAAAACAGGTCTCTTGGCAATGTTAATACAATCTTAGATGAATAAACATTATTCCCCTTTATCCATGAATCCAGTCTTATCAATCCACTCTGGAATTAGTGTTTTAGGAAATTATCAATAAAAATATTTTCAATATTAAATTTTAAACTTCATGAATACAAGAAAGAACAGGTATGAAAAAACAAACCCAAGGAGAAAGCTCACAACTGAAATGACTATTTGAGAAGTTTTCCTTTGACTATTATCTGCTCAGCAGGGCAGAAACAAGAGTCTCTCACTCAGCTCTCTGATTTAAGACAACAGCTCTTTTAGTTCTTTTTGGCCAGAAAATTAGCAAGAGGTAGATTAATAGAAAGTACAAAGTTAGGGAATAGACTGTATGTCATACGAAATGGTTATGGTAATTGTGAAATAAAACCTTTATCTACCCCAGTATAAATACACATCACATTTTTTTCTCCAAATACAAAGAGAAAACCATAAAAGCATGCCGTTTTCACCATACAGAGTAGTATCAGGATGGAAGCGTTCCATGGAAAGCCCAACTTTTCATCATTTCAGATTATAGGTAAATATCAAAAGAAAAACATGGAACACACACTTGACTATACATAGCATAAATCAACAAAGGAGGATCTTTGCTTTTATAAGTATTTGACTCTCTCAAAACTCTGTTCAGAGGACAGATTCTTCTGCTCCCTTAGAATTCAGTCGCTCATTTATTTGAGACGCAGTAACTCTTTCCATCCAGAATACTACAAAATACCCACTGAAGGGTGTTTTTGGCCTTCATGAGGAAAAAAAGTGAATAATTTCCTTGCTTACCCATGATAAAATAGTTGTGTCAGCACTTCAGTAATCCACATTCCTCCCCCACTCCAACGTTCCCTACCAAACTTTCAACACTCTTGCTGATTCCACATTATACGATAGCACTGCTTCATTCTGAATCTCTCAGTAACAAATAGCACTTGGTAAATTTACATACAAACCTGATGCTGTACCTCATGCTCACAAATTGGCAAATAAAATTCAGATTTTATTTAATTAATCAAGGCATTTCTCAAGGAAATGATATGCTGTCTTCCTAAGCTATGTTCAGGTTCCCCATAGAGTGTTTCTGCAAAATTTTGATATGAGAAAAAAAGTCATTTTTTTTCTTTGGCTTAGCTCCTCCAATTTCTCCTCCGTAATACTACTAGAGGAATCTTTATAAAAGGGAAACATAAAATCTATCAATATCTTTCCAATGTATTCAGGAAAAATCCTACTTCTTCAGAATGGCTTACTATAAATATTTATTGAGTGACATCTATGTGTGAGATACTGTTACAGGCCCTAGGGGTAGTTAGTAATAGGCAAAACAACCAAACAAAAATCCCTGCCTTCACAGAGTTTATATTATAGTGGAAGGACACAGACTATATTTAATGAATAAATAAGAAAATAACGCAGTGTATTGGAAGGTGATAATAAGCTGTAGAAGGGGAAAAAACAGGGAAGGGAGATAGCTAGTTCCTGGGAGGTCAGAATTAATAACATGAACAGAAAAGGTCTCACTGAGAGGAAGATATATGAGAAAAGAATTGAAGAAGATGAGGGAAGTCAAGAGGATACTGGGGTAAAGAGCATTTCAAGCAGAGGGAACAGCAAACAACGGCCCTGAAGCTGTCACAGGCTGTTTTGTTCAGGGAATAGAAAGGAGAAGAGTGTGACTTGAGGGAAGAGAGAAGAGTGGAAGGTGACATTACTGAGGTCAGATGAGGGGGCCTTGTAAGCCAATTAATAACTTTGCCTTTTACTTTCGGTGAGCTGAGAAGCCTCTTGAAGGTCAGCCTGATGTAATCTGATTTAGATTTTAGAAAGATCATGTTGTCTCCTGTGTGAAAAGAGGCTTACAGTATAAGGGGCAAGAACTGGAAGAAGAGGCATCAATTAGGAAAACTACTGAAATATTCAAACAAAAGATAATAATGTCTTAGACTAGAGTGGTTGAGATAGCTGTGGTTTCAGTGGTGGATCAAGGATGAATTCTGAGGAAGAACCAACAAGATTTTTTGACAGATTGAATATGGGAAAACAAAGATGAAAGAAAACAAAGATGATTGCATAGTTTTTTGTTGCTGTTTTGAGCAGTTCATGCTGTATGGAATTCCCATTAGCTAGTGAGAGGGAAAGCCACGGAATCACCTTTTCTGGAACTATTGTCACATTTCTATAGTATTGGTTGGTACAGTTATTCATCCTAAAATATATTTTTCAAGCATTCAAATATACTGATGTGTTGGAGGACGCCATTTTCATTTACTACTCAAAGAGAAAGCATTACCACTTCTACAATATTGGGACCTAATTAGGTTATGATAATTGGCAATAGGAGTAGTGATTGAGTGCCATGTGTTATCTTTTACCATTTAACAATAGACAATTTAAAACTTTAACCCATTTCATTTTTCTTAATTGTAATAATATAGTTGTTTTACATTACATTGGTTATATATGTAATTCTTAGAGATAAATATAGTTTCATTTGAAGACACTATTTCAGTTTAGCCACAAACCAAAAACATACTGCATGTTTCAACCACAATTATGAAGCTAGCAAAAAAATTTTAACAGCTTTGAACTATAATTTACATACCATAAGTGTACATTTCATTGGTTTTCATTATATTGACAAAGTTGTGCAACCATCACCACTATCTAATTTTAGAACATTTTCATCACTCCCCCAAAAGAAGCCCCATAACCCCTTAGCAGTCACTCCCCATTCTCCCTTATTCCAGCCTCTAGAAACTACTAATCTACTTTCTGACATGATGGGTTTGCTTTTTCTGGACATTTCATATCAACAGAATCATACAATATTTGGCGTTTTGTGGTCAGTTGCTTGAAATAAGCATAATGTTTTCAAGGCTCATCTATGTTGTACTGTATCAGTACTTCAGTATTTATTGCCAAATAATGTTCCACTGTGTGGGTATACCACATTTTATTTATCCATTCGTCAGCTGATCGGCATTTAGGTTGCTTCCACTTTTTGGTTATTTTGATTAATGCTGCTATGAACATTTGTGTACAAGTTTTTATGTAGATATATTTCCATTTTTCTTGAGCATATACCTAGGAGTGGAATTGTTGGGTCATATGGTACTCTAATATTTTGAGGAGCTGCCAAACTGTTTTCCAAAGCAGGTGGACCATTATTTTACATTCCCACCAGCAATGCATCATGGTTCCAATTTCTTCACATTCTTGTAAACACATTGTCTTTTTTCAGTTATACTAATTGGTATGAAGAGGCATCTTACTGTGGTTTTGGTTTGCTTTTCCCTAATGATTAATGATATTCAGTATCTTTTCATGTGCTTTTTTGGCCATGTATACATCTTTTTTGTAGAAATTTCAAATCATTTGGCCACTTTTAAATTGGGTTATTTGTCCTTTTATTGTTGAGTTGCAAGAGTTCTTTATACATTCTGGATATAAATCACTTATAAATATATGATTTGCAAATATTTTTTCCCATTCCGTGGATCGTCTTTTCACTTTCTTTATGGTGTTCTTTGAAGCACAGAAGTTTTAAATTTCGATGAACTATAATTTATTATTTTCTTTTGTTGATTTTACTTTTAGTGACATAGCTAAGAAACCACTGTTTAATTCAAAGTCTAGAATATTTACCCCTATGTTTTATTCTATGAGTCTTGTAATTTGAGCTCTAAAATTTAGTTTTATGATACATTTTGAGTTAATGTTTGTATATGGTATGAAGTTGGGGTACAACTTCATCCTTTCACATGTAGAAATCCAGTTGTCCCAGCACCAGCTATTGAAAAGACTATTATTCTTCCTCCATTGAACTGTCTTGGCGCCCTTGTCAAAAATCAATTGACTATAATCAAGAGTATATTCTGGAACTCTCAATTCTAGTCCATTGATTTCTATGTCTATTCTTATGCCAGTAGAAGCTAGCATAAATTTTATACTTGGCAAGTAACTACCTACTGGTCCCCTTGCATTTACTGTATTACATTGGAGCATCCCTATATATGTCTGTTTTTCTACTAAAATATAAAATTCTGTAGGCTAGGGATAGCAACCTATTTTTTTACTCTCATAGCCCATGAGATGATGTTCGATAATGTACCTTAAATATTTTGCAGTCAAAAAAAAACCCCCAATAGGATTGTCTAATAAGAACAAGGCCTAATGTACTCATACAGTGCTGTTAGGGGCATATAATGAGAAACCCAAAATAACAGTGACTTAAACAAGATATATTTATTTCTCTCTCACATAAAATAATTCAGCAACTAGGCTATCAGAGTTGATTTGGTAGCTCCATGAAAATATTGGTATCCTAGCTCAGCTCTAACATCCCTAGAGTGTGGTTCCCTGTCTTTAGGTCCAGACGAGTCGCTAGAGTGCCGCCATTATATCTGCATGGCCACACCTCATTGCAAAGGAAAACTAGGGAATGTGGTCTTTACTGGGCAGCGGTACTGTAACCAGCTAAAACTCAGGATTCTTATTCTAAGCAAGAAGGAAGAATAGATATTAGGAGGAAATTAGCATTCTCTACAACAGAAATAACAGGATAACTTTTTAAAATCCGTTTGTGCCTGAAGAAAGTAAGGTATTTAGGAAGCTCCAAAGTAATTCAGTGTCTCATAGCTGCCCCTGTAGGAATGGACTGAGATATGCCTGGGATGGATGTTGCTTGTTCTTCCTTTTTTCAGGCTCTGATGCTCTAGCCATCTGGGACCCTCATGTGGTCCTACCCTCACCATTGTGGTGTGGCACTTGAATTTATATTCCCTAGGAAATAGTATCATACAATCTAAATTTAAATCATCCCTAAGTGCCTAGTCAATCAAATTAAATTTCTTAGTGCTCCATTTCCCCCCAAACGTATTCTAGTGTAGAGAACAATATCTTGAAATCTAGGGGATACTAGGATTTCATTACATTTATTCTTCTAAGTAGTATATGAGCATGTCAAAAGAACTTTCAGTGATATTTCAACCACACAAAAGTATTTCTAATAGTTGGGATTTTAACCACCACAGCCAGCATAGCCAACCACAGACAGAACGCTGTATTAAAAGAGTGTATTATCTTGGATTACATAGTCTACCTGTGAGGTATAATACAATTATTTTTTCTCTTCTGTATATTCTACATAGAAAACATAAGTTACCTTTTGCCTCACCTCAAGAATATTCTTTGTACTTTTATGCCACCTCTTACCATGTTCATAGGTAATTCTAGGTCAAACAATGATTCTTCACTTATGGAAGAAGTAAAATTCTTAGGCATTATTATGTTACTACCTGCTATATTCAAAACACTTCATCATTACTCTGGTCCATGAAGCAGGCAACCTGCTGCTACTCTTTCTTTTAGGAACTGTACCTGCATCTTACCTGAGCAAGTATTCACCACTGAGAATTCTTCATGGTTTTGCTTTCCCCCAAACTCAGAATAATAAAAATTTAAGGATGCCCCTTATACCCACATCTAGGGTGCCTTCCAGATGGTCCATGGGTTGCACCAAGGGTTTACCTCCTCCCCTTAGGAAAGAAGGGATGCTAGAAATAACTAGGTTTTTGGTATACTCCATGTTTTAATATTAGCTCAATGGTTTTGTAAGAACTGCCCTATACTGCTGACTCACAATATGAGACATCTATAAAAAGTGAGAGAGAGGAGGGGGGAATCTCAATTTCTCCAGGTTAATTTGCACAGAAAAAGTGTTATTAATATAAATATTCTCAATGACTTTGTGCCTTCAGTACAGTTAGAAGCTTCCTCATATTTGTGAGCAAGGGCTAACATAATGATTGTCAACAAACAAGATTTTCCTCCTAGGTTAAAATAACCTCGTCTATTGGTGGTAATTATGCCTCACAATTTATGAATCAGATTAAAACACCTCAGAGATTTGCCAGTGCCTGTAAGTTCCATAATACATTCTTACCCCATGGATAAAGTTTGCCTGAATTCTTAATAGGAAATAAATACAGATATATGTCTATATGTATACATACATACAAGTATACACACACACACACACACACACACACACACACACACAGAAGTCTATGTGGGTTAATCTATAAACAACATTTGGCTTAAGAGGTGAAATGAACTCTACCAGAATCCTAATATCATTTGGTGAGTAGTCCAGAATTATTTGCCTAATATTGTCAAAGACAGAGAATTAAGAATAAATTACATATTCATAAATTTTAGAAAGTTATATGGGGACTTCCCTGGTGGCACAGTGGTTAAGAATCCTCCTACCAATGCAGGGGACACGGGTTCGATCCCTGGTCTGGGAAGATGCCGCAGAGCAACTGAGCCCGTGAGCCACAACTACTGAGCCTGCAACCTAGAGCCTGCGAGCCACAACTACTGAAGCCCCCGCGGCAAGAGCCCGCGCTCCGCAACAAGAGAAGACACAGCAATGAGAAGCCCGCGCACCACAATGAAGAGTAGCCCCCGCTTGCTGCCACTAGAGAAAGCCTGCGCGCAACGACAAAGACCCAAGGCAGCCAAAAATAAATAAATAATAAAATAAATTTAAAAAATAAAAAATTATATGAGGCAAGCTTGACTCTAAAATCAGTCCCCTAAGTAACTACTTCTAGAATCTCTACCAGTAGAAAAAGCCAAGTAACCATGAGGTGGTGTGAAAGCTTTCCTTTTGTTCCCTGCAACAGAAGATACAGATTCATCTTATTTACAGAGGCTGGCTCCTCCTTCCATTCTCTATGATTTACATGAGTGAGGCCTGATACAGTGTTGATTTGTTTGACTCCCTCCTCTTCTCTAGCATTACTGTCTTCTATAATAATTTTTAAAATTTGATCTGCAGACATGTGAAGACATGCTCTCATTTGCTTTTGCTAAGATATCAAATTTGTTTCTATGTTAAACATTTGTAATGGAAATCTTTCCTAAAAATATTACATATACTGTGACTTCCTAAACAAAGCAGATTTTAACAAGGCAAAACATAATTTCAACATTTTTTGAAGAGGCAGGTTATCACTGTGAATATCAGTCATTATATTCTGCTATCATACAGGGTTATTGGGGTGCATGGGGGTTACTGGATCACATACTAAGGTTTCAGAAGGCTGTGCTTTTCTTTGGTCCCCATATTTCCTTCATTTTTAATACTTGTTTTCTGTATTTATAGTTACCTCCTATGCCTCATCCTTTTAAACTGTCAGCGATCATTTCTTCTGTGGGCAGCCTGATTCCCGCAATTGTTTCTAATCTAACCTGCTCTTGAAAACAAAAAAGCTGGCTAGAACTGGGCCTAAAGAAAGCATGAGCATAGGGCAGAAATGTTAAAAACTTGGCATACAGGCCGTGACTCCACATTCCAGAGCCCACTGCAGACTAAATATCCATGCGCACTTCTCCACTGAGAACAAATTATTCTCAGTACAGCACTCCAAGCAGACACTGTTAATAATTCAGCACATCAGAGGACTTTTGAAAATTAACTTGCAGAGTTTTGGTTGTTTTAGTGGAATGAGGCTGCTTTTCAACTCAGATCAGGATAGGTCAATTTTGATGATGAAGGGTAGCAGAATATTTCACCCCAAAATACACCCTTTTGGCCGTAAGAATTATTTTTAGTTGATTATTTTGAGAAACTACAGACACAAGAGCATCTCTGAAAACAGAGTAGAAGTTACCCTTTTGTAAGAGAGATCTACAATTATAAAGGAAATTTACTTTAGAGAGGGGTCTGTACCAGGAAGAAAGCTCTTACCAAAGATAACTTTTTTTTGACTGTTCGTTTATCTGCTTTTATTTTATTTTTTTTTAACCCACTTTATTTCCAAATATAACTTTCTAACTTGAGAGACTTATCTGCATGCAGGGCAACCTTTGCTTACCAAACATTTCCTCTTTTCGCCTTCCCAAGAAACGCCTTCCCCTCTTTGAAGCCCCAGACCCCTACCCAGTTCCTTAGCTCAGGATGGTATCTAAGCCTCAATCATCTGGCTGCCTTTTGAGGCTCAGATCTTTATAGTGCTCCTGTAGGTACATACGTATGTACTTACAATTGCTTATTTTTTCTCCTATTAATCTGTCTTTTATTACAGGGTGGGGGGTGTCTCAGCAGAGCACCTAGAAGGATAAAGGAAAAATGTTCCTCCTCTACAATGGACAGAGATCTCTTTAGACGGGACTGATATATTATGGAATAATATCTATGTTATACTTTACCTCTAGTAACCCTATAGAATGATGAAAAGGTATTTGGTTAATTAGATTTTACCTGAGTTTAATCTGGGCTTTGCTGGAACGGTAAAAATTTCTACCTCTTTCTTTTTCAACCTTCATATTAGGCAGATTGATAAACCTGGATGATATCAAAACAGTTTGCAAAGCAAATGCCATCATTTAAAGGAATATCTTAGTAGAAAAGGGAGCGGGTGTAGCATACCAGAAACAGGTCATGGGACTACTCATTCATTCAAAGTTATCAGATTAGTGTTGTGTGCTTTCATTTATGATATTTTGTCATTCACTCAAGAGTCCACTTAGGTCCATATTGTCATTTTAGAAATGAAAAAACAGGCTCACAGAGGATAAGAAATTTGTTCAAGGTCACACAGCCAGTGAGTGATAAAGACGACTGGCACTCAGGTCCACCTGATTCCCAATTCCAAATATGGAACTGAAGGTATAAGTATAACCTCCAACTGGCATACATTTCACCATTCCCGCTCCTTTCTCCCTCTTGATCCACCCTTATTTGATAATATGGAAACTATGTAATTGGTACAGAAATACAGGCTTATACCACTGATAAGGAGTGGTAAATTGTTAAGAACTTTCTGAATAAGTATCAAAAGCCTTAAAATATTCATACACTTTGACACAGTAATTCCCATTCTAGGATTTTATCCTAAAAGGAAAATCAGAAATTTGCACAAATATTTATGTACAAAAGAGCTTAGTGAATTACAGCCCTATTCATAATTGTGAATGTTTGTAATTAATGTAAATTCCAATAATAAAATAGTCACACAACAGAATAAAAATGTTTTAGAATACTTAATATGTGAGATATTTATAACACATGATTAAGAAAAATAAGCATGTAAAACCATACCACAGAAAAAAGATTAGATGGACATAAATACCAGTATGTGATAACAATAGTTATATCTACCTGGTAAGATTACAGTTGATTTTTCATTTTTTTCAGTTTCCTTTTATTTTCCAAATTTTCTATAATGAATATGTATTATTTTGTAATTAGATCATGTTACAATTTTTAAACAAAAAATCAGGCTATAATCTTTAAAAAATATATTAGTGTTAAAAACAATACAACAGGCCCAAAATGGAATCGTTTATGCTAAGTCCCGCATCACTAAACCAAGACTTAATTACAGTTTTGGCTCTCCCAGATATTCCAATCAGGAATTGCCTAATCAGCATAAATTAGGTAATCTGCCTGATAGACCCCTGCAATCCCCTAAAGGGAAGTAACCTTGCAGTAACCAATCCACTTTTTTGCCTAGTATAACTTCCTTGCTCTCATTCCCTTCTGGCTATTTTCATTTTGTACAGTTCCCCAGAGTTCCCTTCTATCTGCTAGATTGGATGCTGCCTGATTCGAATTGACTTTTGCTCAAACTCTCAAAATTTTTAGTATGCCTCAGTTTATCTTTCAACATTAGGAATGATGGAACAATGTACTGTCAATGATACATCCAAAGCTTCTCTAGAAGAGGAAAGAACCAATAGTTAACAGAGAACTTAAATGTAAATGATTTTATTTTTACAATGATTTTAATGAAGGCATTTATCTCCACAGAGGAGAAAGCTAATATTTATTTGTAAGTTGCAAGGTTTAATCTTAATGTACAAAGAAAATAAAGGTCTTCATGAAATACATGCAGCCAGAAAATTTCTTTCCTTAACTATTTTACTGTGAAATGAGATAAATGGATGTGAAAGTCCTTTATGAACTTGAAGTGCTACAAGTCTATTACTATTACCATCAGAAGACTGTCATGTTCTACCTCTAGTAACTGCTGTGTGACTTGTCATAGGGGTCATATATTTACACAAAAAATTATTTCCAAAGGTTGTGAAGATACTCCCAATTCTCATCACATTTAAGTAATAAGCTGTCTCCTGGTTGACAAATGCAGACAATTGCCTTGTGTGATATCCCCATGTCAGCCTTAGAACACTGCACTCCTAAAAGGACAATGCAGCTTAAATCCACATTGAATACAATCATTTTCTTACTTTAGATATGGGAGAAGTGTCAGGAAACATCAAATGCTCCAGTGCTTTTAAAAGACCCCAGAAAGAGATTAAAAAACATGAGCAAAACCAGCTTTCATAGCTACTGTATGGATTCAGCTGCTCTAAATTCTTAGAAATCCTAAAGTTGCTCAAACAAGGTGTTGGTTAAGTGAAGGTGGATGGTGGATGATGCCTCACTTGATTCATCAGCTATCACTGAGAGAATGAGTGAGATGGAAAATGCGCACAATTCATCTTTTTCTATGTAGCATAATGGGCCTAGAATTTGGCATTACTATTTAGCACAGGAAATACATAAGATTAGAGACAAGGAAGCCTTGGGTTTTTGCTCTAACTTCACCACTAATTTAAGAATGGGATCTTGGGTAAGTCACTTAAACCTCTAAAAACACCAAATTTCTTATCAGCAAAATGTGACTCAATTAGATAATGAATTTGAAAACACTTTGCAAAATTAAAAGTACCAAGGAAATAATTCTTCCATTCCAAAAGGTTATGAACATCATTAAAATTTACCACACAGAAGAAGAGCACACACAAATGAGACTTAACTGTGATGAACAGACAGATTTACAGAAGCGGTATCACATTAAGGCGGACCACAGGTCTAATAAAGACAAACAGTGGGCACCAACCTATGCCTGAGGAAATCTGGATTTTCACAGGAAACACAGAGCTCCTAGTGAAATGTTCTCTAGGTGGTATGGAGATGATCCAACAATATGTCCTAACTTCAAAAGAAGAGAACAGTATCTTGAAAAACCAAGAGGCCTTCAGAGAGACCGACAAGAGATGCATTAATACAGGCATCAAGCTCCAGATCAAATTAAAGTTTTACAGAGCTGTGAAAGAGGCTCAGAAAGAAGAAATTCTTGCAGGAGGTGTAGTCCTTGAAAGTTAGCTTTGATGGATGGATGATTAGGCAACTGACTGACCAACCTCCCTGGAGGCAGCTTTAGCAACTTGGGCTATTCCTGAGTCTAAGAGGCAGACTCACAAACAATGCTAAGCAACTAAAAGAGCTTCTAATTGAATAGTGAAATTTATTTTCAAAGGGGAAGCAGGGGGTGTGACACATGCGGTAGTTAGCAGTCTACTACTGACTCTATAACCACTATAGCCAGAGAAGTCCGCTGATGTGTCAGACATGTTAAAAAGTGAAAGTTTGCCACAGCATACGATTGCCGTAGCTTTCTTCCCAAGCATTTCAAGAAAGAAGTTATAAGGCCAACTTCCATAATGATGCCTGTTACACAATAAGGACAAGCCAGGGGCCTAGGAATTCAATTTTCCACAGGGTCCCGTCAATGTAGCCATATACTGACCCACCCTCTCATGGAAATAGCCGGAGAAATATAAATATCAAGACTATGAGCACATCACAGGCCTCACTGGAAAAGCCCCACACAGAAAAATGTGTGGGTGTGAATTTTTCCATTCTGGAAGGGTAAAGGCCTGAGCTGATGATGCTGGGATGAGACACTGAAGTCTTTAGAGAAGTGAAACAAGTGTAATAAAGTTGACACACAGATTACCAAATAGCCTTTCCCTTATAACTGATGCTAAATTTGTGGTTTTGATTTGAAAGGTACAGAGAGACATTCTGCATTTTTTTAGGAAAAAAAAAAAAAAAAAGGAAAAGATCATCATCATTGGTCTCTAATCTTTTCTAAAAGAAAAAATTATTTTCTATAACCTGGCTTTTTCTTCACTTTTTTTCCCTTGAGGAACTGTAATTCTTATTTTTAAATTTTAGGAAGATGTTTTATATTCTTCTGAACATTGCCTAATGCATAGATAAAAAGTACTGAAACATTTTTCTCTTTTTTTTTTTTTTTTTGCGGTACGCGGGCCTCTCACTGCTGTGGCCTCTCCCGTTGCGGAGCACAGGCTCTGGATGCGCAGGCTCAGAGGCCATGGCTCACTGGCCCAGCCGCTCCGCGGCATGTGGGATCTTCCCAGACCAGGGCACGAACCCGTGTCCCCTGCATCGGCAGGCGGACTCAACCACTGCACCACCAGGGAAGCCCTCTCTGTTCTTTTTATATACAATTAAGTGTTCCTTAGAATGTGTAACCTGGACTTCCCTGGCAGTCCAGTGGTTAAGACTCTGTGCTTCCACCGCAGGGGGCACGGGTTCAATCCCTGGTCAGGGAATTAAGATCCCGCATGCCTCGCAATGTGACCAAAAGGAAAAAAAAAAAAAAAGTAAATTATGCTCAAAGAATGTGTAACCTTTCCTGCCTATCCACCCTCATCTTAATCCTAAATTTACATATCTACATTTTAACCATGTTGTCAAAATTCGGTTTAAAGTCATGTTTCTTCTTCAAAATTCTTCATCTTCACTTTTCTTGAGGCAGCAATCACCTATTACCTGGGATTACACCTGTCTGTGTATGGCTGCTCTATTACACATCAGGTTGTTTGAGAAAGAACACAAATGGTAAGAGTGTGGGCTTTGGAGTAAGATTATTCTGGTTTCAAATCCTTGTTCTGCCCTAAACTGGTAGTAAGGGCTAAATAACCTAGAACAAATTATTTAACATCTCTGATCTTCAGTTGTCTAATCTACAAAATGGTGCCATCACTTCACAGGTAAGGCTTAAACTAGACGGTGCGCCTGCGCATTTTCTTTCTATATACCTGACAGCATCATAGGTGCTAGATAAATATCTGTTTAAAGAATAGACAAGAAATGAATAAGGTAGTAAGGACGGAGAAGTTACAAGAAATGTCTTTGAAGAAGGATTTCCTCAGTTTAAATTAGCAGTATATATCTGTACCATCATTCAGGCAGTCAGTGCATTACATTGAGGACAAACGAACACAATCCTAAGTATCCTACCTGATATAATGACTACAAAAATACTGATCTGATGTTATTTAATAACTATTATTGTTACACTCATAGTGTCACAGGTGCTTTAGAAGCTAAATCTAAATCTATTAAAGAGTGAAAACATATAAACTAGAAACTTGTGGACTGGTTTATATATGGCACACATAAAGTCTATTATAAAACTGGCATCAATACCCTTTCCTGGATGCAAACCCTTTCCTGAGTATTTGTTTGTCACAAGGTTTTGCAGTACTTAATTTTTTCATAAAGGTGCTCCAAGAATTGTAATGGATACCCCTCCTGGTAACTTCTATTGATTGAGTTCTGGCTTCTGTATTTTAAGAGTCATGTTGGAATAACTGAGCCCAAATACCCCTGCTCTGAGGACTGCTCTCACTCCACAAGACACACACACACACACACACACACACACACACACGCACACAAACATACATGTTCCGTGGCTCACCATGGCCTCCTGGACTGCTTATTACCCTGCCTTTTGCACCCCCAGCCACAATAATCAGGCCAGTATTGGATCACCATGAGCTAGTCACATCATCTTTCTCCTAAAGAGTGAACGAATGGTATCCAGAAATTCCAGTTAGTGAGCTTCCTATAAACAAATAAACTTGGGGATCCCTATTGTTATGCTCGTTTTCTGCCTTATATTTAAAGAAATATAAGCAATCTGTTCAACAGAGAGAGAGAAAGAAATGAAATGGACATGAAGAGGGAGAAAGATCTAATAGCTCAGGTGGCCCCTGAGAGACTGAGAGGAAGAAAAAGCATCCTTGATTCTGGCAACATTCCAACTCTCACTATATCCCCTTGATGCCCATCACAAAGGATAAAGGAGCAAAAATAAATCTGTAAAACAAATGACCAAAAACAACCCCCATTAGCATTAGTAGTGTCCTTGTATGCAAACCCTTTTCTGAGCATGTTTGTTAAACACCGTACCACTAAAAAAAAAAAAAAAAAAAAAAAAAAAAAGTACAACAGACATTAAGAGATTTAAACAGATACAAGAAACATGTTAAAATTAAAACAGCATAAAACAGTGCCTCAAGCTCAGTATTTTATGTATTCTAATTTTAATACCTCTCTAGCTGATTGTATAAGAAGTAATCTAGCATGTTGTATGCATTAGCTCAGTCATCGTGGAGATAAAAAGGTAAAGCCATCCTGAAACAGGAAACCAATATTCTTCCTGTTTAATCAACAAATCTAAAAATTTATTCTTTTCAACTATTTATTCTTGCTCTTGTCCACCACAACATGGTGTTCCACATAGTTTTATGACAAAGAGAAATTTTTCATGAGACTCTTTTGTATCCCCACCCCCTTAAAGAAAGAGGGAGGAAAAACTGTTTCACACAGAAGGCGTTAGTTGTATGAATTAGAACTGCCACCTAAGTGTGGGCTAATGTAACCAAGAGGGATTTCACCTACATCCATTCAGTCAGTTTATGGGGGTTTAAAGAAATTCCAAAGAGTCATCAGAAGAGGAAAAATAAAGGTAATGCTTTTTGCCACACAGGTAGAATCTTTGAAAGTATGTGTAATATGTAAAACATTTTGACACCCCCATCATATTTTTCCAGAATTAACAGTATAAATTGCTTCTCTTGTTCAAGAGCTTCCTATCAGCCTCTCTAATCACTACTCACAGTAACCTCAACTCCTGCCACAATGTACAAGATGCAACTCTTGTCTTGCATTGCACTAACTCTTGCACTTGTGGCAAACGGTGCACCTACTTCAAGCTCTACAGAGAACACAAAGAAACAAGTGCAGTCATTGCTGCAGGATTTACATTTGCTTTTGAAGGAAATTAATGTAAGTTTATTCCCTTTCTTATTCAAATTATTACATTTAATTTTTCTAAGTGGAGTTTCTTTTTTTAATAACAATCTGTTATGCTTTCTCAGAATTACGAGAACCTCAAGCTCTTCAGGATGCTCACATTTAAATTTTACATGCCCAAGAAGGTAAGTACAACTTTCTACATTCATTTACATTTTAATAGAATTGAAAGTAATGTGAAAATTTACAAACTACCTGGATTAATAGCACTTCATCTGAGGAGAAGAATTAGTAACCTCAGCATCTTTTTGAAAAAAACCAAGTTTGCTAATGAGCCTCTGAAAAATGGCTTTGCCAGTATTTTCTTTATACGTACTTATGTGTGTTTTGGGGTAGAGGGAGTGGGAAGAAAAGAATAATATTCTCTTTATTGCTCAGACAGTTTTAAAAAAGATTGTGTTGACCTACTGTTTTATTTAAAAATATAAAACTCTAGAGATACGTGATCATATCACTTTACCACTCAAAGTAGCAAAACTGATATCAGAGGGCCCACTTTAAAATAAATCCTTTACTGTTTTAGGAAAGATTCTTAAGGATCTATCTTTGAGAGGCAGCATAGCAGTAATCCGTAGCACAGATTCTAGGGCAGATTATTTAAACTGAAATCTCAGCTCTGCCATGTCCAATCTTTTGTAACCTTGGGCAAGTTACTCTCTTTGTGATTCAGTTTCTTACTTACTTATGTAAATGATAATTGTATATACTTCATATAGTTTTGTGAGGATTAAGGAGTAAATGTAAAGTACTCAGAACAGTATCTGGCATATGGTAAACACCATATAAGCATTAGCTATTAGAAGTAATAATAAAGACAAAATTCTTCCTGGAGAGTGTAAAGTAAAATTTTGGACTTACACATCTTTCATGTCAATAGACCTAGAGACTTCTGATGCTATATGACTTACATTCCAAGACTAAAAGCTTCATTTGGTTGTTTGGGGATTCAGACAGTTAGCTAAGCATCATCTAAGCTCCTAGAGCTACGCTAGTCATGTAAAATTTCCTAGTCGTCATACCAGTCAACAGAAAATGGGCAAAATCTGATGCTAAGAAGAGCTTGTCCCTGGGTGAACAGCCCAGAAAAAAAATGGGATTTAAGGGTAATGAATGCAATCCCACTGACCCACTTCTTATAAATTCGAGGAAATTATACATCAAACTACCCCTTTAGAAGACAAAAAGGAGATAACTTAGAGATGCTCCTCCAACTTAATCAGAGTCACGTAACTCTTACCTCCAGCAGCGTAAAGACACTAGACTGTTTTTTGAAGGAAAGAGCTCCAAGTTGCTCATGCCAAAAACTTAAGCCCTGAACTTGTAGAATTTATAGTAGCAAGTTGAAAGGGCATTAGATGAAAATGTCATAAAATGTATGTGGTGTATTCCTACCTCTCCCTTTAAAAAGTGTTAAAAAGATAACACCAGATTATGTGCATAATTTAGAGGGTGGTAGAATTCTTTGAAATCTAGCAGTTTCTAAATGACAATGCAAAATCTATTTGAAACTAAAAGTAATGTGGTAAACGCCATTCATTTGTTCATTTTACAACCATTCATGTTTGCAAAAGAATTTAGAGAGCTATAAAAACATTTAATTCAAAGGTTGTTATGCTAATGTTATAAAGAAAAAGAACTGAAATTTAATCCTGGCTCCACCTAGTCATATGGCCTTGGGGAAGACATTGAAATTCTGAGATTTAGTTTCCTTATTTGTAATATGGAGATAACACACTGCATTACCTATCACAAAAGGTGGCTGTGAGACTTGGGCTTCTTTAGGACAAAACACTTTGAAATTATAATGTACCATAGAAGTATGAAATATTATCATTATATATAGAAGTGTGTTGTGTGTGTGTATTTGTATGTGTATATGTCTAAATTAGGAGGCCCATCCAAAAATCCTTCAAATATTGTAAGCTTTTATTTGATTTGGACAAATCATTTTTAAAAATATATCTTAGGGCTTCCCTGGTGGCGCAGTGGTTGAGAGTCCGCCTGCCGAGGCAGGGGACACGGGTTCGTGCCCCGGCCCGGGAAGATCCCACATGCCGCGGAGCGGCTGGGCCCGTGAGCCATGGCCGCTGAGCCTGCGTGTCCGGAGCCTGTGCTCCGCAATGGGAGAGGCCACAACAGTGAGAGGCCCGCGTACCGCAAAAAAAAAAAAAAAAATGTATTTAATGTACTTATTATAGAAAAGTAAAAAATTAAGATGTAGTTATATGTGTCTTGCTATACTGACCCATTACTAAATAGCTACAACTAACTAATCCATAAAGTGTTGGAACTGTGACAGATGGCATCCAAGAGCTCCCTCTGTCCCTAACATTCTATGATTCTCAACTCTTAGATTATTAAATATTAGAATCAGAGAATGTGATCCTATACTTCCACATTATGACTACTCTGATTCTAATAATTTCTCTGCAGACTGGAAAAGAATTCAACCTATATTGGTGATTTACATTTGGGTGCAGAAATGTTGACTTTTTTTCAAAGTCAAATTAAGCTGAAATTAATGACTCATTATTTGTTAACTAACAGTTAATGCTAACTATGGGCAGCTGAACTCTCATTTTCCAGTCTTATAATGTTGGTCCATCTTTATAGCAATGATGAAAACAGAGAGAATGGTAAAAACTATATACTGCCTCTGTTAATACATTTTGATATTAATTTCTGATTCTGACCTTTAGTCAGGGCAAATTGACCTGATAATTACTTTTATTATTATTCAAGGCTACAGAATTGAAACATCTTCAGTGTCTAGCA
Organism: Delphinapterus leucas; assembly: GCF_059928025.1. Taxonomy (NCBI): domain Eukaryota; kingdom Metazoa; phylum Chordata; class Mammalia; order Artiodactyla; family Monodontidae; genus Delphinapterus; species Delphinapterus leucas. Next base: position 19,148,979 of record NC_143133.1, read on the forward strand.
GAAGAACTCAAACCTCTGGAGGATGTGCTAAATGTTGCTCAAAGCAAAACCCAGAACTCGATAGATATCAAGGATTTAATGGACAATATCAACAGAATAGTTTTGACACTAAAGGTAAGATATTACCTTATTTGCTCTCCTGGAAACAAAATAAATGGAAGGGTGTTTTAACATGGTATAACATTTTTGGTGTTTGTGAAGTACTCATGCATTTTAAGTCCACTGTGAACATAACTCATTTTTATATTAGGTGGAACTGAGAAGTGTAAGCTAGAGGGCTTCCACCTACCATCCATTCAGGGACAAGCCCCCACCGCTGCACTCTGGCACCCCTCACATGAACACAAAATTGGGAGTGGAAGAAGACACTGAATTGAATTTCACAGAAAGCAGACAGGTTTCATTATATATTTTTTAATTCCTTCAGATCATTTTCCAGAATAGCTAATTCTGATTACCTGACTTTTTAAATGAGATTTTCCTATCATCTGGTGGAAGAACTGAGAGATTTGTCTAAAAAAAAAAATGGCAACCAGTAAAATGGCCAATGGACCAGATAATTAGCTTTTTATTTAGAAGTAATACTCACTTTCAGGACCTCAAGTATTTTTAAATGCATAGGAAGCATGAAACATACAAGGAACTTGGGTGATGTGAGGAATTCATGGCTCTCTTTTCTCATCCATCTGCCAAAGTACAAAATTCATGAATTAATAGATATCCTAAATAAACAGCATAATTTTAATTACAGTAGAACCAACTTTCTAAAAGTATGTAACTCTAGTTGTTTCCAAGTAAGAGTCACTTTATTAGTAGACAGTCCCTATTTAATTTAAAAAATACATTGAGATCAATGTCATCTACCCATTGATAGACTCAGTTTGCCATCTATGTCAATAATTTTGCTCTAAAATTCTTGACCAACATCAGAAAAACTCATTCTAAATTCTAGATGCAAAATTAATATAAAATTACATGAAAATCAGAAAAAGCAAGATACTTTAAAAAATCTAAGCCCCCAAGAGGTTATAATATTTAAATAACTATATGTAAGAGGGTATATAATACTGCAATAGTTTGTTTAAAGGGAATACTTTATCTCACTTGATTTATGTTTTCAGGATAGGAATTACTTCAAATTTGAAAAAGTCCCCCCTTTCAATCTCACTATATATCAAAATATTTTCTTCTTAGCTTGTCAGCCAGAGGCAGAGTTGAAACAGTTCCTATCAGCAGAGGAGGTTAATTTCTAAAAAGTCAGTCCACAGAATTTCTAATGTTTAGATTTCTAAAAATTGGGAAATTTATCTGTACTGAGGTGGGGTGGGATTCGTTATGAGTATTTTTGAAAACGTTCTTCATACAAATTTCCCCCCAAAGCTTATCCTAACTTACTCTGGGCTGGTTCCATCTTGCTTTGGGGAAAATATGAGGAGATTCACTCAAGCAGACTAATAGGAGATTTAAGGTTTAGAAATGAAGAAAGTATAATGTGCTTATCACTGTATACATGTAACCTATATTTAGATACAGATATAATTCGAGAGGAAAAGAGGTTTAACAACTTTAATTCTGCATGCAGCACTTAATGAAGTATTTGTCTAAAACTGTTTTAAAATGTTTATTGTACAAAATTCAGGAAAAAAAATCGTGTTCATTAAGAGTGACAATTAACAAATGAGGAAAATTTCAGTTTTTATGTCACTATCACTGGTATCATAACATATAACTTTGGCACATCATTTTGATCATTTCAAGAAAATGTGAATGGTTAATATGTTTAACATACTTGAAAATAAAGGCCATAAGTCTATAAGACTTCAACTGAAAATATTATATATAAGGTAAACTACCTTGAACTAAAACAAAATTAAAATGTTTTCTTTTACAGGGATCTGAAACAAGATTCACATGTGAATATGATGATGAGACAGTAACCGCTGTAGAATTTCTGAACAAATGGATTACCTTTTGTCAAAGCATCTACTCAACAATGACTTGATAATTAAGTGCCTCCCATTTTAAATGTATCAGGCTTTCTATTTATTTAAATATTTAAAATGTATATTTATTTTCTGATGTATGCTTTTCTACCTTTTGTAACTATTAGTCTTCAGATGATAAATATGGATCTTTTAAGATTCTTTTTGTAAGCCCTACGGGCTCTAAAAAATTCACTTAAATTATTTATCCTAAAGTATTTATTTTTATGTTGAATTGTTAAAGATAATGTCTATGTAGGTCAGTTAATAAAATTATTTAATAAAAACAAGCCCAGATATTTGTTATTCCGGGAATAGCACAGAGTGAGCACTAAAATATTTCTGAATTACTCATGTAAACTCACAAGACGGTTAAGATGCTTACAAAAGTCACTCTTCCCCTGAAGAGGTATGTGGAATACAGAAATGGGTTTCTCAAAGCTCTTGCTTTCTCCTTTCATAAGCTGATTAGACTCTTAATTCTAATCTGAGACTACCTCATCAAATTATACTATTTTCCTTCTCCAGGTCATGCCTTAAATTTAAATAAGATGCCAAAACAAAAACATTCTTGAAACCCTTTATATGATTGGTGTGTCTTTCTATCCATTCTCCAACATCTTATACCTTGCTCTCTGCCCTCAGGAGGCTCACCTGTTTGACCTATATCAAAGCTCTCCCCTGCCCTTTGGCTTTCCATTAGGTCCTGCCACTGGGGAACCCTGGTAGGATGTCTGAGGGACAGAAAAGATTCCCCTGACATTCCCTATGGAGTAGCCACTGGATGGTTGTGCCTCTCGACCAAAGAACCCAGTTTCTCTCAAGGTGGCTCTCTTGAGACTTTTTCCTTCTGAGTTCTGTTAACCTTTCCCTCCACTCCTCCCTTCCAGCCTAAAGATGGTAGCACTTATACTATTACCAGCTCCAGGGTGCTATACTATTCCTTGCAGTTTCCCTGTATGCTGACCATAGCTTTGTAAATTGTCTCTTTATTAGGTTCTCCTTGAATTATTCTGAGTATGCCATCTGTTTTCTGAGTCAGACACAGTAGTTGTACCAGAAATAGTCCTAAGAAATAGATCCTCAAAATAGAATTCTGGGACCAGGTTGTTCATATATTCAGGGAATACAACAAAATAAGGCCATGAGAAATCTATGGGATGTAGCATCCTGATTTTTCAAATTATTATCAGTGGTAGCATAGGATGAAATGCAGATAGAGAGCAAGATGTGAGATGAAATGACTGTGACATTTAATTGCTACAGCAATAATAGCTATAAAAGTTGTGATTATCACCTGTATACTTCTGACAGTCTCAGAGAATGAAGGGAAAAAATTAAAGTTATGAACACACAATTAAAGACATTCATGGGCAACCAGAAGTCCTCACTGGCAGTTGTGAAGGAGTTCATCTCTTGTAATCATAGGGTGTATATGGCAGAGAACAAAGCAAAGAGTCTAATGTAAGATCTGCAAAGAGCTAGTGCCACTTAAAAGCTTAAGCCCTCCAGGTCTCCTACAGTAAGGATGGGGAAGGAGTGGGACTCTGAGATATGGGATGTGGATGTTCTGCCAGACACAGAGACTGAGAACCTTAAACATCTGTCTTTCCTGTTGACAGAGGTAACTCCTTTTCTTTAATAGAATCCCTTGTGAGGAAAAACCACTCCTTTACTTAAAAACCTTCCAATGACTCACAAATTGAGGACAATTTCCTCAGAACACACCTCTACCATCTTTCCTTGCCTCCATGCCTAAAATGGGAGTTAAGATCTCAACATTCTGGGGCAATGAGATACAAAGTGTTTAGACCAATGGAGATGAAAAATAAGTCATGTTTGGGCTACTTTAATTGTGATGAATGCAACTCCCTGGGACTCCGAATTTAATAATAACTTGCAAATGGCATTAACAGCTGGTTGAGTAAATGCTGGGACTCTGCAGTGGCCTCTTTTAATGATGTTGAAATGCCAGAGCTTCTTGGTAGATGATGTCCAAAGGACCAGGGAACTGGAAATGCTGAAATGGATCCATTAGGTACAGTCTTCTCATCTTGCCCAGGAAGACTTTAGGAAGTACACTGGTAAGAGGGACACTAGCATCCACCAGAGTTCTGTGGTGGTGTTTTCATTAGGCCAGAAATGACAGACGGTGCTGCAATGGAACTGGTTTCCCGGATCTCATTGGGGAATAACGTAATCCTGGAATGATAAAGGCCAGGTGACAGCACTTAGCCCTCAAAGACAAAATGGAAGCAATCACCACAATAAACCACAGGGCAGAGTGCTAATCAAAGTGTTTTATCCAAAACAGATCTTAAGTGGTGGCTACCTGATTGCAAGATCCCTAAAAATTAGAAGATTCTAATTCTGTTGGGCAGAAATGAATGAAAGTCACCATAATTGGAATTCATGACCTGTTCCAAGTTCCTGGATTTAAGCCACTTCATATACCTGGTATTCCTGCCTCAGAAGGGGGATGCAGAATCCCTTTAAGGAAGGATACTGTAATATGGCCACAGATGTATACTGCAAAAATTTCCCCAAGCCATTCTGCAAGAGATATTTACAAAGAGACAATTTGCTGAAGAATGGGAACTATCAAGATATTCTGGGGGCTATTAGATAATGGCCCTGAAGGACCCTATAATTCTGAAACTCCACTGTGAGTCACCAGTCAGAATGGGGACTTAGCCTGATGGAAGATTAGCCCAAGTCCCTCTCAGGAGGGCCCAAAGGGATCACAGACCCTCCTGTAGCACACCCCCATAGTGGCCAAGGAGCTGCACTGTTCAGGACTCCCTTCAACAGAACATATTCTCCAGGGAGCATAGGTGACTGACAGTCTCTAGCTATTGCCATTTGCATTTACATAACATGGGCAATAGAATATGTTAACTGTCTTGTCCCAGGGATATATCAATTTTACTGCTTTCTACCCTAATTAGTCTGGAGAGTACTTGATCATCTTACTATTTCAAAGAATATCATGTGGGTCCATTACATTGATGCTTTTATGCTAACTGGATTTGTTGAGAAGTAACAAGTAGGAGTAGTGCCTGAGTAAGGTGAATGTGCGTTAGAAGAAGCGTGACAAGTTCAGGGATGTGTCACAAATATGAAGTTTCTAAGGGTCCAGTAGTTTCATGCATGTTAGGAGTTTCCTCTACAGTGGAGGGCAAGATGCTGTGCCTTGAAAGGCCAATTACCAAGAGGTACAAAGCTTGGTGAGCCTCTGGGATTTAAAAGAACGCTACATTTGCTACTCTGACCCGTTTTTGAAGGGTAACTCATAAGGCTGTCAGTTTTCAGTGAGGCCCACAGCAAGAAAGGGCTACATAGCAGGCCCAGGCCTCAATACAAATTCTTCAGCCACATGAGATTTATGACCCAGCCGACCCAGTGTTATTCAAAGTGTTTGTGATAGAGATGTTAAAAGCCCGCAGAAAGTCCCCAAGAGATAATGACCACACAGTCCTATAGTTTTTAGAAAAGACCACACCCTACACTGCAGATACTCCATTAAAAGCAGCTCTTGGCTTGTTACAAAACCCTGGTAGAGACAAATGTCTGACCATAGGACACCAAAAGATTATGCAACCTGAACTGCCCATCATGAACTAGTTATTAACTGATGTACTGAAACATAATATTGGACAACAGAGCACATTTCACTATAAAATGCAAGTGAGTAGTATAAACAGGTCCAAGAGGGACAAGTCAACTTTATCAGCAGGCAGTTTAGACTTTCATGGTATGTGGTTTAACCCCGCTCCCTCAGCCTACTCCTTCGGCTTCTTGCGGAGTTCCCTATTAGAAAATTGAAGGCCTGGTTCACAAATGGATCTGCACCAGATGCTGGTATCAGCCAGAATGGATGATCCCAGAGTAATAACCCTATGCAGATTTGTACATTTGGTTACCCATTTCATATTGAAGGAGAAATGGACAGAGGTTTGGATCTAGAATAGACTGATTTATGGGAAGTGACAAATGAGATTGCCAGATGACTGGGGGTATGAGGAAGAAAACAGAAATGGAAAATTGGTGAGAGGGAGGTCTGAAGAAGATGTATGTGAATGGGCAGAGAATCTGAAGATATTAATATCCCACTATAAAGCAGGCTCTCATTCAGGTGGACAAGATGACCCTTCCTGAGGATGCCAGCCAGCCTCTTTCTTTGGCCAATCCAGTGCTTATTCAATAGGCTCATGAACAAAATGGCTACGGCAGCAAGTATGGAGATATGCATGAGCCCAACAAAACGGTCTTTCACTCACAAATACTGATCTGGCTACTGCCACTGCTGAGTGCCCAACCTCCCCAAAGCATAAGCCAATGCTGAGCTTTCAATATGGCACCATGTCCCTGAGGAACCAGCTGGGATTGATTATACTGGACCTCTTCCACTGGGGCATGAACAATGTTTTGTCCTCAAAAGGATAGATCCATGTTCTAAACACAGACTTTCCTTCTCTGCCTCAAGTGTTCTGCAGCACCACTGTCATTAGATTTATAGAATGCCTTATCCATCACAACACTGCCTCCAACCAAAGAATATAGTTTATGGCAAAAGAATCATGAGCATGTGGCAATAGGATCATGACCATGGATTTCACTTATCTCACTACATGCTCTATCATTCAGAGGCAACTGGCTTGGTAAGACAGTGAAATGGCCTGTTGAAGGTTCAGTTATGAACCTGCTTGGAAACAGTATTATGAGGATCAAGTGCAGAATGCTCTATCTGTGTTAAATCAGCAGCCAAAATATGGTACAGTCTCCCCGAGAGCCAGAGTGCACAGGTCTGAGAATCAAGAAGTACAAGTAATGGTAAGCCATCTCATTATTATACTAAATGACTCACTTGAAAAAATTTTTTTACCTCCCATTAACAAAACCTTAGCTTGGTTAATATTAAGGTCCTAGTGCTCAATGAGACACGTGTCTACCAGGAACATTAACTTCTATCAGAAAACTGATTAACTGGGAGCTGAGACTACCTTTTGAGCAACTGGGGGCTTTTCATGCAGCTGAACCAACAGGTACATATCGTACTAGCAGAGTAATTGATTTTGCTGACAAGGGGAAACAATTCCTGCTACAGAACAGACGTGACTGCTACACAATAGGTAACACTGTATTTGGAACCCAGGAAACTCAGCGGGGCATCTTTTAGCTCTCTTTCCAATTGTACTGATCAATGGAAAACCGTACCAATCTTCAAAATGCAAGAGCACCAAAGATTCAGATTCCATAGAATTGAGATCTGGAGTCTACCACCAGGCAAAGAATTCCGCCCAGCCAAAGTAATGGCAGAGGATAAAGGGGAACATGCAAAGAGTATTGAAAGAAGGTAGCTATGACTACCAACTTTCATGACTGTGAACTTTCATGACTACCAACTTTCTCGGCTATTGAGCAGAGACCCAGGTAGTTATTTTACTTGTTTTTCTTTTTGGGACTTTATATAGTCTCACTTTCTTTATGTGAAAAGTACTGGTGGTGTGCCTAATATTTTAAGTTTCAGGAAGGTATCGCTGAACGGACATTACCCCACAATGATACCAAAATTGATGGAATTTCAAGTGTCTCCTTTGCTTGAGATACAAACTTTTCTCCCAAATGAAGAAAGAGAGTATCTGTTAAGGAACAAAGGAAAGGGGTGAACTGTGCCAGGTATTTCCATTTTCCCCTTGACAACCTGACATCCTCTCGACCCTAAGCTGACTTACATACATTAATGTGCTTTCCTGCCTTCTGGTTTCTAGTTGAGTTTGGCCAAATCCCTGGTAAGAGTTGGATGAAGGATCACCTGTGGATGGCCTCAGGATGGCTTACCAAAGGTCATACTCCTCTCAATATAGCCCTTTCTTTATGACCCTGACCTTCATTTTTCTAGTAATCTCCTCCTCCCTTCAAGCCTAAGTGTGGTACCAGCTCCCCTGTGTGAGGACAGCAACCAGCGCAGGCAGGTATTACAGGTTACATTCCTCATGAGAAAGAATGTGGACAACAGACATCCTGGCTTTTTTGCTGAGGCTATTTTCCAAATTATGGCACAGGGAAATAGAACTCAAGTGGCAGACCTATGAGGAAATAAAAGTAGGAGTTCAGGGTTGTCAAAGTGAATGGGATTTGAGAAGCAAAACAGAGGGAACTGTGGAAAAGGACCCCATCCATATATCTACATACAAATTCCCTTCAAGGGCTGATCTGTCACCTGCACATGCACAGGTTAAGACACCTTCCAACAACCAAAAGAAATGGCAGAGAAAAAGCAGGTATGAGGCAAATGAGCTGTGTGGTGCTGAGGAGACACAGACTGGAGTTTAAGCTCTGCCATGGGGGAAGGGTCTAGTAAACACACCAGAATTTAAGATGAGAGAAAAGAAGGGGCAAGGCCCTAGGTAAATGAGCCTTAGAATAAGGCCATCTGAAATAAACCAGCTCTCACAAAGCCTAAAACCAGAATTCAACAGGATGAAAGGTATCCACCAGATTCTTCTTGCCTTCTCAGGACAACATAATCTGCTTTAAAGATAACATCATCAAATCCACATCCAGAGTCTCTATAATATTTCATCCACATGTAACATCAAAAAATTATGAGGCATGCTAACACACACATACATTCAAAATTATGAGGCCAAAACCAATAAAAATCTTCAACGAAGAATTCAGATATAGTTATAAGTCACAAACTTCAAAATAACTGGTTAATATGTTGAAGAAAATAGGGCATTAGTTCTAAAATATAGATGAAACTACAATGAATTTTGGCAGAAAGCTGAAATATATTTTTAAAAAATCTAATGAACATTCTAGAAATGAGAAATACAGTATCTGAAATTAAGAAATCACTAGATGTGTTTAAAAGCATTACTGAACATAGCAGAAGACTGGAATAGTGATCCAAAGACAGGCCAATAAAAAATAACCAAACTGAAGACCAGAGGAAAAAAGGAAGTAGAAACAAAAAGAACGTAAGAAACAAGTGGAACACAGCAAAAAGATCTAACGTACAGGTAAATGGAATCATAAAAGGAAAGGGAAAAAAGAGGAATAAGCTATATTTGAAGATATATAAAGGCTAATAATTTTCACAAACAATTAAAAGACATTTACCTACAGATTAACGAAGCTCAGTAAAACCCAAGCAGGATAAATACAAAACAACAAAAAACACCCATACAAAACCCTCCAATCCACACCTAGGGAAATCACAGTCAAATTGTTGAAAACCAAAGACAAAAAGCAGCCAGTGGGAAAAAAGGTATTGCCTTCAGCAGAACAATAATAAAATTATTGGCTCATTTTTCAACAACACTTACGGAAGCTGGAAAACAATGGGATGACATACAGGTGATAAAACAAAACACATAATCATCTAGAATTCTTTTCAGAATTTGTTAGAAATTTAGGTGAAACAGACATTTCAGACAAAATTCTGAGAAAACTAGTCAAAAGCAGACCTGAACTATAAGTACTTCTAAAGGAATAACTTCAGGTTCAAGAGAAAAATCCCAGATGGAAGCACACAACTGCAAAAAAAGAAATGAAAAGTACCACACTGGGTAAATAGTAGCTAATTAAGATGACAACATGTCTTGTAGCATTTTAACATATGAATAAGTAAAATATTTGACAGCAAAAGAACTTAGGGCAAAAGATAGTAAGTGGCATTAAAATGTTACATTAAAAACTTGCATTGTTTGGGAAGTGCTAAAAGAATAAAGTTTAAGTAGACTGTAGTAAGTCAAATTTGTGTATTATAATATACAGCAACCTCTAAAAGAATAGTATAACTAAAACGTAATACAGGAGAAAATATAATATTAAAAATACACCTAAAACGATAAGATAAAAAGAATAAAGAGAAGCTATAGGAACAAAGAATGAGACAAACAGAAAACAAATAGCAAGAATAAAGACTTAAACCAAATTCTATCAATAATCTCATTAAATATAAATTAAGAAAAACTCCAATTAAAAAAAGATTGTAAGATATAATAAACATCAATCCCAATTAATGGATTGGGAGTTTGGGGTTAGCAGATGCAAACTATTAAATATAGAATGGATAAACAATAAGGTCCTACTGTACAGCACAGGGAAGTATATTCAATATCTTGTGATAAACCATAATGGAAAAGAATATAAAAAAGGAATGTAAAAAACAAAGTTGATTCTAATATTTAAATTAAAAAAAATATAACAGTAATCATTTTAATAAACATATATCGACTACTTGTTTAAAAAAATACCAACTATACACTGGTGTTTATAAAAAAAATACTTTAAATAAAAAGACAAAAAAGGTTAAATGTATAAGGATGAAAAGAAATTACAATGCAAACACTAAACAAAAACAAACACAAAATCCCCCAAAATACAGAGGTAGCTTTATTAATTTTAAAAAGGGGACATTAAAGCAAGAGTTATAATCAGAGATAAAGGGAATTTCATAATGATAAAAGAGTTCATTCCACAAGAAGATGTAACAGTTCTAAATTTGATTCATCTAATAATTCCATAGCTTCAAAATATATAGAAGACTTCTGCTTCCAGCCTTGCCATATAACTGGTACCAGACTAACCCTTCTCTTATAAATAACCATTAAAGTGGGGCATTAAAGAACAAGCAGTAGAAAATGTGACACCTAAGGAACTGGCCATAAAAAAAGGTAAGCCCTACACAGAGCAGAGCAACCTCACAGAGCTAAAGAATCAGAGAGTTTCAAGGTTACTGAAGTAAATGAAATTTGTGGCACAACATACTGGAAATAAGAGGTACAGAGAAGGAGCTACAGAAATATGTAGAGAAAATTCACTCACTCATTCATTCATTATTCTTTTGCTGAATACTAAGCCATGCCTATTTTAGGGGTGAAGAGTCTACAAGACTAGACAAAGAGCAACTAAACAGGAAAGAAATGTACACTGAAAAACTGTTACCTAAACAATCACTGAAACTATGTATAGGATTATACATACATACAATCCTATGTATAGGATTAGAAGAAGCTCAAATTCCAACAACCCAGAGTACAGAAACCTTGTTGAAAAGCTTAGAAGCCCTAGAAAGTGCCTCAGAAGTTGGACTAATCTAGCCCTAGTGTAAAGGCTACTCTAAACTTGTCCTAATAAAGCTTAAAAGCAAGCCTTGAAAGACTCAAGATTATTCACAAATAAATTAATTCCATTCTAGAACAAAATTCAACACTGTCTAAAATAAGCCAACAAAATGCAGAAACTCAACAATGAAGCATCAATAATATCCAGCAAAACCCAAAACTGACCAGGCATGTGAAAAAGTAGGAAAAGGTGACCTATAACCAAGAGAAAAAATAGCTCAATAGAAACAGAAAAAACATGACAGAGGCAATGGAATTAGCTATTATAAACATGTTTAAGACTTAAAAGACAAGCCAAACACAATGAGGGGACAAACAGGGAATCCAAAAGAGAAATGGAAACTATAAAAATGAAAACTAAAACTGTTAAAAAAAAAAACTATAAAAATGAACCAAAGTCGTAGAACAGAAATTCTATTAACTGAAAAATATATGAAATTAAAAATTCACCAGATGGGATTAACAAGAGATTAGGCACTGAAGATCAATGAACTCAAACATACTATCCTAGAGAAACTACGGAACTAGAGAACAAAGAAAAAAGTAAAACTCAATGATTGTTGGATAATATCAAGTGGTTTAACATATATGTAAATAGGAATACCAGAAAATGAGGGCAGAAAAAATTTTTAAAGAAATAGTGGTCTAAAATAATGGAAATTGAATCTATAATTTAAGACATTCCCATGGGGGAGAGCTTCAAGATGGCAGAGGAGACGTGGATATCGCCTTCCTCCCCACAAATACATCAGAAATACATCTACATGTGGAACAACTCCTACAGAACACCTACTGAACGCTGGCAGAAGACTTCAGACTTCCCAGAAGTCAAGAAACTCCCCACCTACCTGGGTAGGGCAAAAGAAAAAAGAAAACACAGAGACAAAAGTATAGGGACGGGACCTGCACCAGTGGGAGGGAGCTGTGAAGGAAGAAAAGTTTCCACACACTAGGAAGCCCCTTTGCGGGCGGAGACTGCGGGTGGCGGAGGGGTGGGAGCTCCGTAGCCGTGGAGGACAGCGCAGCCACAGGGGTGCGGAGGGCAAAGCGGAGAGATTCCTGCACAGAGGATTGGTGCCGAAAAGCACTCACCAGCCCGAGAGGCTTGTCTGCTCACCCATCGGGATGGGTGGGGGCTGAGAGCTGAGGCTCCAGCTTTGGAGGTCAGATCCCAGGGGGAGGACTGGGGTTGGCTGTGTGAACACAGCCTGAAGGGGGCTAGTGCGCCACAGCTGGCCAGGAGGGAGTCCGGGAAAAAGTATGGACCTGCCCAAGAGGCAAGGGACCACTGTTTCGGGGTGCGTGAGGAGAGGGGATTCAGAGCATCACCTAAAAAGCTCCAGAGACGGGCATGAGCCGTGGCTATCAGCATGGACACCAAAGACGGGCCTGAAATTCTAAGGCTGCTGCTGCAGCCACCAAGAGGCCTGTGTGCAAGGACAAGTCACTATCCACACCTCTCCTCCCGGGAGTCTGTGCAACCCGGCACTGCCAGGGTCCCATGATCTAGAGACAACTTCACCTGGAGAACACACAGCGCAACTCAGGCTGTTGCAACTTCACACTGGCCTCTGCCGCCACAGGCTCACCCCCACATCCGTGCCCCTCCCTCCCCCTGGCCTGAGTGAGCCAGAGCCCGCGAGTCAGCTGCTCCTTTAAGCCCGTCCTGTCTGAGAGGAGAACAGATGCCCTCAGGCAACCTATACGCAGAGGGTCTAACTCCAAAGCTGAACCCCGGGAGCTGTGCGAACAAAGAAGAGAAAGGGAAATCTCTCCCAGCAGCCTCAGGAGCAGCAGATTAAATCTCCACAATCAACTTGATGTACCCTGCATCTCTGGAATACCTGAATAGACAACGAATCATCCGAAAATTGAGGCGGTGTACTTTGACAGCAACGATATATATATATTTTTTCTTTTTCTCTTTTTGTGAGTGTGTACGTGTATGCTTCTTTGTGTGATTTTGTCTCTATAGCTTTGCTTTTACCATTTGTCCTAGGGTTCTGTTTTTTTTTTGTATCGTTTTTAGCGTTTGTTATCATTGGTGGATTTGCTTTTTGGTTTGGCTGCTCTCTTCTTTCTTTCCTTTTATAAAAATTTTCAATAATTATTTTTTAATATTTACTTTAATAACTTTATTTTATTTTTCTTTCTTTTTTTTCTCTCTTTTATTCTGAGCCACGTGGCTGACAGGGCCTTGGTGCTCCAGCCAGGTGTCAGGCTTGTGCCTCTGACGTGGGAGAGCCGAGTCCAGGACATTGCTCCACCAGAGATCTCCTGGATCCATGTAAACGGTGAAAGCTCTCCCAGAGATCTCCAACTCAAAGCTAAGACCCAGTTCCACTCAACGACCAGCAAGCTACAGTGCTGGACACCCTATGCCAAACAACTGGCAAGACAGGAACACAACCCCAACCATTAGCAGACAGGCTGCCTAAAATCATAATAAGGTCACAGACACTCCAAAACACACCACTGGAGGCGATACTGCCCACCAGAAAAACAAGATCCAGCCCCATCCACCAGAACACAGGCACTAGTCCCCTCCAACAGGAAGCCTACACAACCCACTGAACAAACCTTAGCCACTGGGGGCAGACACCAAAAAAAGGGAACAAGGAACCTGCAGCCTGTGAAAAGGAGACCCAAAACACAGTAAGTTAAGCAAAATGAGAACACAGAGAAACACAGCAGATGAAGGAGCAAGATAAAAACCCACCAGACCTAACAAATGAAGAGGAAACAGGCAGTCTACCTGAAAAAGAATTCAGAGTAATGATAGTAAAGATGATCCAGAATCTTGGAAATAGAATGGAGAAAATACAAGAAACGTTTAACAAGGACCTAGAAGAACTAAAGAGCAAAGAAACAATGATGAAGAACACAATAAATGAAATTTAAAATTCTCTAGAAGGAATCAAGAGCAGAATAACTGAGGCAGAAGAACGAATAAGTGACCTGGAAGACAAAATAGTGGACGTAACTACTGCAGAGCAGAATAAAGAAAAAGAATGAAAAGAATTGAGGACAGTCTCAGAGACCTCTGGGACAACATTAAACGCACCAACATTGGAATTAGAGGGCTCCCAGAAGAGAACAGAAAAAGAAGGGGACTGAGAAAATATTTGAAGAGATTATAGTTGAAAACTTCCCTAATATGGGAAAGGAAATAGTTAATCAAGTCCAGGAAGCACAGACAATCCCATACAGGACAAATCCAAGGAGAAACATGCCAAGACACATATTATATCAGACTATCAAAAATTAAATACAAAGAAAACATATTAAAAGCAGCAAGGGAAAAACAACAAATACCGTACAAGGGAATCCCCACAAGGTTAACAGCTGCCCTTTCAGCAGAAACTCTGCAAGCCAGAAGGGAGTGGCAGGACATTAATTAAAGTGATGAAAGGGAAGAACCTACAACCAAGATACTCTACCCAGCAAGGATCTCATTCAGATTCGACAGAGAAATTAAAACCTTTACAGACAAGCAAAAGCTAAGAGAATTCAGCACCACCAAACCAGTTTTACAACAAAGGCTAAAGGAACTTCTCTAGGCAGGAAACACAAGAGAAGGAAAACACCTACAAACCCAAAACAATTAAGAAAATGGGAATAGGAACATACATATCGATAATTACCTTAAACGTGAATGGATTAAATGCTCCAACCAAAAGACACAGAGTGGCTGAATGGATACAAAAACAAGACCCATATATATGCTGTCTACAAGAGACCCACTTCAGAACTAGGGGCACATAGAGACTGAAAGTGAGGGGATGGAAAAAGATATTCCATGCAAATGGAAATGAAAACAAAACTGGAGTAGCAATTCTCATATCAGACAAATTGACTTTAAAACAAAGACTATTACAAGAGACAAAGAAGGACACTACATAATGATCAAGAGATCAATCTAAGAAGAAGATATAACAATTGTAAATATTTATGCACCCAACATAGGAGCACCTCAATATATAAGGCAAATACTAACAGTCATAAAAGGGGAAATCGACAGTAACACAATCATAGTCGGGGACTTTAAAATCCCACTTTCACCAATGGACAGATCATCCAAAATGAAAATATTATTAAGGAAACACAAGCTTTAAATGACACACTGAACAACATGGACTTAATTGATATTTATAGGATATTCCATCCAAAAACAAGAGAATACACTTTCTTCTCAAGTGCTCATGGAACATTCTCCAAGATAGATCATATCTTGGGTCACAAATCAAGCCTTGGTAAATTTAAGAAAACTGAAATCATATCAAGTATCTTTTCTGACCACAACGATATGAGACTAGATATCAATTACAGGAAAAGATCTGTAAAAAATACAAACACATGGAAGCTAAACAATATGCTACTTAAGAACCAAGAAATCCCTGAAGAAATCAAAGAGGAAATCAGAAAATACCTGCAAACAAATGACAATGAAAACATGACGACCCAAAACCTATGCGATGCTGCAAAAGCACTTCTAAGAGGGAAGTTTAGAGCAATACAATCCTACCTTAAGAAACAGGAAACAACTCAAATAAACAACCTAAACTTACACCTAAAGCAATTAGTGAAACAAGAACAAAAGAACCCCGATGTTAGCAGAAGGAAAGAAATCATAAAGATCAGATCAGAAATAAATGAAAAATAAATGAAGGAAACAATAGCAAAGATCAATAAAACTAAAAGCTGGTTCTTTGAGAATATAAACAAAATTGATAAACCATTAGCCAGACTCATCAATAAAAAAAGGGAGAAGACTCAAATCAATAGAATTAGAGATGAAAAAGTAGAAGTAACAACTGACACTGTGGAAATACAAAGTATCATGAGAGATTACCACAAGCAACTCTATGCCAATAAAATGGACAACCTGGAAGAAATTTCTAAGAAATTCTTAGAAATGCACAACCTGCCAAGACTGAATCAGGAAGAAAGAGAAAATATGAACAGACCAATCACAAGCACTTAAATTGAAACTGTGATTAAAAAATCTTCCAACAAACAGAAGTCCAGGAGCAGATGGCTTCACAGGTGAATTCTATCAAACATTTAGAGAAGAACTAACACCTATCCTTCTCAAACTCTTCCAAAATATAGCAGAGGGAGGAACACTCCCAAACTCATTCTACAAGGCCACCATCACCCTGATACCAAAACTAGACAAAGATGTCACAAAGAAAGAAAACTACAGGCCAATATCACTGATGAACACTGATGCAAAAATCCTCAACAAAATACTAGCAAACAGAATCCAACAGCCCATTAAAAGGATCATATACCATGATCAAGTGAGGTTTATCCCGGGAATACAAGGATTCTTCAGTATATGCAAATCAATCAATGTGATACACCATACTAACAAACTGAAGGATAAAAAACATATGATCATCTCAATAGATGCAGAAAAAGCTTTCAACAAAATTAAACATCGATTTATGATAAAAACCCTCCAGAGAGTAGGCATAGAGGGAACTTACATTAACATAATAAAGGCCATATATGACAAACCCACAGCCAAAATCATTCTGAATGGTGAAACACTGAAACCATTTCCTCTAAGATCAGGAACAAGACAAGGTTGCCCACTCTCACTACTATTATTCAACATAGTTTTGGAAGTTTAGCCACAGCAATCAGAGAAGAAAAAGAAATAAAAGAATCCAAATTGGAAAAGAAGAAGTAAAACTGTCACTGTTTGCAGATGACATGATACTATACATAGAGAATCCTAAAGACGCTACCAGAAAACTACTAGAGCTAATCAATGAGTCTGGTAAAGTAGCAGGATACAAAATTAATGCACAGAAATCTCTTGCATTCCTATACATTAATGATGAAAAATCTGAAACAGAAATTAAGGAAACATTCCCACTTACCACTGCAAGGAAAAGAATAAAATACCTAGGAATAAACCTACCTAAGGAGACAAAAGACCTGTATGAAGAAAACTATAAGACACTGATTAAAGAAAGTAAAGATGATACAAACAGATGGAGAGATATACCATGTTTCTGGATTGAAAGAATCAACATTGTGAAAATAACTACGCTACCCAAAGCAATCTACAGATTTAATGCAATCCCTATCAAACTACCAATGGAATTTTTCACAGAACTAGAACAAAAAAATTTCCCAATTTGTACGGAAACACAAAAGACCCCAAATAGCCAAAGCAATCTTGAGAAAGAAAAACGGAGCTGGAGGAATCAGGTTCCCGGACTTCAGACTATATTACAAAGCTACAGTAATCAAGACAGTATGGTACTGGCACAAAAACAGAAATATAGCTCAATGGAACAGGATAGAAAGCCTAGAGATAAACCCATGCACATATGGTCACCTTATTTTTGATAAAGGAAACAAGAATATACAGTGGAGAAAAGACAGCCTTTTCAATAAGTGGTGCTGGGAAAACTGGACAGCTACATGTAAAAGAATGAAATAAGAACACTCCCTAACAGCACACACAAAAATAAACTCAAAATAGATTACAGACCTAAATGTAAGGCCAGACACCACAAAACTCTTAGAGGAAAACATAGGCAGAACACTCTATGACATAAATCACAGCAAGATCCTTTTTGACCCATCTCCTAGAGAAATGGAAATAAAAACAAAAATAAACAAATGGGTCCTAATGAAACTTAAAAGCTTTTGCACAGCAAAGTAAACCATAAATAAGACCAAAAGACAACCCTCAGAATGGGAGAAAATATTTGCAAATGAATCAACTGACAAAGGTCTAATCTCCAAAATTTATAAGCAGCTCTTGCAGCTCAATATCAAAAAAACAAACAACCCAATCCAAAAATGGGCAGAAGACCTAAACAGACATTTCTCCAAAGAAGATATACAGATTGCCAACAAACACATGAACGGATGCTCAACATCACTAATCATTAGAGAAATGCAAATCAAAACTACAATGAGGTATCACCTCACACCAGTCAGAATGGTCATCATAAAAAATCTACAAGTAATAAATGCTGGAGAGGGTGTGGAGAAAAGGGAACCCTCTTTCACTGTTGGTGGGAATGTAAATTGATACAGCCACTATGGAGAACATGGGAGTTCCTTAAAACACTAAAAACAGAACTACCATATGACCAAGCAATCCCACTACTGGGCATATACCCTGAGAAAACCGTAATTCAAAAAGAATCATGTATCACAATGTTCATTGCAGCTCTATTTACAATAACCAGGACATGGAAACAACCTAAGTGTCCACTGACAGATGAATGGATAAAGAATATGTGGCACATATATACAATGGAATATTACTCAGTCATAAAAGGAAATGAAATTGAGTTATCTGTAGTGAGGTGGATGGACCCAGAGTGTTTCATACAGAGTGAAGTAAGTCAGAAAGAGAAAAACAAATACTGTATGCTAACACATATATATGGAATCTAAAAAAAAAAAAAAAGGTTATGAAGAACCTAGAGGCAGGACAGGAATGACGCAGATATAGAGAACGGACTTGAGGACACGGAGATGGGGAAGGGCAAGCTGGGACGAAGTGAGAGAGTGGCATGAACTAATATATACCCTATCAATGGCATGGACTAATATATATGCTATCTATGTAAAATAGCTAGCTAGTGGGAAGCAGCCACATAGCACAGGGAGATCAGCTCGATGCTTTGTAACCACATAGAGGGGTGGGATAGGGACGGTGGGAGCGAGACACAAGAGGGAGGAGATATGGGGATATATGTATATGTATAACTGATTCACTTTGTTATAAAGCAGAAACTAACACACCATTGTAAAGCAATTATACTTCAACAAGGATATGAAAAAAAAAATCCCCATAAAGATGGTCCAAAATAATGGAACATTAACCTATAATTTAAAACATTCCCATAAAGGAAACTCCAGGCCTAAATCGCCTTTCTGTTATAGTCTTCCAAATATTAAAATAAGAAATACTAGCAATCTTACACAAGCAATCTGAAAGAGTAGAAAAAGAAGGGACACTTCAAAAATCACTCTTATTAGGCCAGCATAACGTTGACACCAAACTAACATTATAAGAAAGAGGAAATATAGGCCAATAACTCTGATAAACATAAATGCAAAAAACAGAACTTTAGCAAATAAAAATCAATGTTATATATGAAAGGTAATATATGTGACCAAATTGGATTTAGTCCAGGAATGTAAAATGGGCTTGATGTTTTTTAAAAAATGTAATTAATTCATCATATACAGAGAAAAAAACAAATCGATATAGACTACATGAATCAGCTCAGTTGGTATATAAAAATCAGATAAGAAACTTAAAAATTAACGGTGCTCAGAAAACTAAGAATAGAAAGAAATTTCCTTAATCTGAGTATCTTTGTCACAAAACCACAGCCAATATGTTAATAATGAAATGTGGGACACCTTTCTCCTAAGTTCGGGACTAAGACAAGGGTGTTCATTACCATTTCTAGTCAATGGTATAGTGGAGGTTCTAACAAATGTAATAATAAGACAAGGAAAAAAAGTAAAAGATTAGAAAGGAAGAAGTAAAATTACTTTTCACAGATGTGACTGTACAAATAGAATGTCGAAAAGGATCTGCAACTACAAACTATTAGAATTAATGGGTGAACATAGTAAGATTAATAAAAAGATTAATATACAAAAATGTCAAATGTGTTTTTATATGCCAGAATCAAACAGAGAATATTTTAAAACAATACCATTTGCAATAACACCAAAATACATCAAATAACTGGGAATAAATGTCATGAAATATATATACCTCTCTCTTAAAAAGAAACATTACTGAGAGAAATTAAGATCTAGATAAACGAAAGGATCTACCATGTTCGTGAATTTAAGACTCAGTATAAGATGTTAATTCTCCCTAATTTGATCTACAGAGTTAACTCAATCTATTCAAAATTCCGGAAGATTTTAAACGTATATATGTTTGTGGTGGAGGGGTGGTATGAAACCAAAAAAGTGAAGCTTAAATTTATACGGAAATACAAAGAATGTAAACTAGCCAAGACATTCCTGAAGAAAAACAAAGCTGCAGGGCTCCTATTGCTAACTATCAAGACTTAGTAAAAAGCTCATAATAAATAAGCATGGTTGACATAAGGACAGAGCAGGGGAAAAGAAAAAGTCTGACATATATAAGGTTACATCAAATGTACAACTTAATTCAATGGGGAAAGAATAGTCTTCCCAATAAATGCTTCCAGGTTAACTAGATAGATTAAAAAAAAAAACCCTTGAGCATTATGTCTGAATAAAGGTAAAATAAGTGTTGATAGAATGAGGAGAAACTGATACCTCTGTGCACTGCTTGCGGGAATGCAGACTGAGACAGCTATACTGGAAAGTATGGTAGTTCCTCAAAAAATTAAACACAGAATTACCATATGATCTAACAATTCCACTTCTAGGTATTTGTCCAGAAGAATTGAAAGCAGGGACTCAAACGTACTTGTACTCTCATGTTCAGAGCAGCATGAAATACAATAGCTCAAAGGTAGAAATAAGCCAAATATCTATCAACAGATGAGAGGATAAACAACAACAACAACAAAATGCAGTACACCCATACAATGGAATAATATTCAGCCTAAAAAGGTAACTCTGAATGAACCTGAAAACACTATGCTGGACAAAACAGTACAAATATTTATGACTCCACTTATATGAGGTACCTAGAATAGGCAAAATCATACAGACAGAAAATAGATGTGTGCTTACCTGGGGGTTGGGGGAAGGAGGCAATGGGGAGTTACTGTTTAATGGGCATAGAGTTTCTGTTTAGAATGATACAAAAGTTCTGGAAATAGATAATGGTGATGGCTGCAAAACACTGTGAACATACTTAATACCACTGAATTGTACACTTAAAGTTGGTTAAAACAGCAAATTTCGTTATATATTTTACTGCAATAAAACATGCATTAATGTTCTCTGAATCTGTAATAGCCAAAATTGGAAACAACCCAAATGGGTTCACCTTAATGGGTGAAGGGATAAACAAACTGTGGTAATATATAAAGTGAAATATTATTCAGCAATAAAAAAAGAACTATTGATACCCACAACAACTTGGACTGATCTCAAGGTCACTCTAATGAGTGAAAAAAACCATTTTCCAAATATTATACTATATGATTTCATTAATATAACATTTCAAAATGACAAAATTATATACAGAGAGAGAACAGATTGCCAGATGTTGGAGAAGGTTTGACTATAAAGCTTGAGGGAGTTCCTTTGTGGTGGTAGTTATATTAATGTATACATGTGAAAATATTTCATAAAACTGTACACATCAAAAAGGAGTACATATAAAAACTGGAGAAATCTGAGTAAGTTCTGTGGTCTAGTTAATTATATTGTGCCTATGTGCCTGGTTTTCATAATGTTCTATAATTATGTAAATGTACCACTGAAGGATGGTGGATGATGGGTACAAAGGACCCTCTCTGTATTGTTTCTGCAACTTCTTATGAGCATATAATTATTTCGAAAAAGGTTTTTAAAATTCTGAGAGAAAATAATTCCTTTTAAGTGTTTTTAGTAAAAAAAAGAACAACACGTTAAACTTGGTACTCTATACCTTCTTAATACAGAAAGTCCTTGGGTTTTAAAAGTAGAAGTCATCTTAGTAAATGCAGTTATACAGGAAGTGTAGTCATTAAAATTCTAGCAGTAAATGATCAAATAAGATAATTCATCTACAACATATATCTAAGGGACTCAGAGATGCCCCCAATTTCTGAAGTAGTAAATTTAGTTGTCTCTAGGTATGTCTACACATATCTGCATATTTCATTCTTGGGAAAAAAATATAAAAACTTAGTAAGTTTTCAATAAGTAAATATTAACTGATTACTTAAAGTCACCACCCAGGAGGCTACAGGAAAAAAATGAACAAATTTACAATTTAGTAACAGTGATAAGAAGTAAAAATAAATGTGTTAAGAGAGGGATGGATATATATATGGGAGCTCAGAAATAGGAAGGATATTTAAAACTAGGAAGTTTCAGAGCAAATTTAATGGAAAAGTTACATTGGAGCTGTCCTTAAAGTAGGAAGAATTTGGATAAAGATGGAGAGGAGAGGCTCCAACTCAAGACGGCAATGTAGGAAGTTCCTGAACTCACCTCCTCCCATGGACACACCTAACCTACAGCTATATATGGAATAATTTCCTCTGGAAACAAAACTAAAAACCAGCAAAACCAGTTTGCCCCTTCACATTGGGCAAATGAGAGGGATATCACATCAAAGTGGATAGGAAAGGCTAAGACACAATCTCACCATAAATCCCATCTACTGTGAGGTGACCCACAACCAGGAGGGAACTCAAAACCTGAAGCTTCTCACTAAGCAGCAGAGGGCTCATAATACCGCACATTGGACACTCCAACTTTTAAGGTCAGCACCTGAAACAGTCCTCCAAATACCTGGCTTTGAAGACCAATGAGGCTTGCACCCATGACACTTGGAGAGCTGTGGCAAACTGAGGGCTTGTATACAGACTCCACCTGCCCCAGGGCCCAATGTGGAAGCAGTCCTTTGAAAAGTGCCCAGACTTTATGTAAAGGAGATTCATTTCCTAATTTTAAAGCACTGGTCTGAGGGGCAGGGGCCTGTTGGTATACTCTCCAGGAACAGAGGCTGGTGGGCACCATCTTCCTGCTTTCATTCTGCTTTGCTAAAGCCGGAGGGCACCATCTTCCCACTCACACTCTCCCTCTGTCGTGCTTCAGAACACCAGTATCTCCTGGAGGGGAGATTCTACACACACCTGCTGCCCTGGCTTTTTTTTTTTTTTTTTAACCTCTTTATTGGAGTATAATTGCTTTACAATGGTGTGTTAGTTTCTGCTTTATAACACAGTTAATCAGCTATACATATACATATATCCCCATATCTCCTCCCTCTTGCGTCTCCCTCCCACCTTTCCTATCCCACCCCTCTAGGTGGTCACAAAACAGAGTTGATCTCCCTGTGCTATGCAGCTGCTTCCCACTAGCTATCTATTTTACATTGGGTAGTGTATTTAGTCCATGCCACTTTCTCACTTTGTTCACCCTGTTTTTTTAATATCTGGTGACCAGTTTTTGTGGCTGCCACCCAGGGGATACCCCTTGATCACCTGTCTCTAGAGACCAGAGGCCTGTATTTCTGTGTCTTACAGGACTGTAACAATCAGAGAGAGTTCTTGGAAGTCTATCACTCCCAGGGCACTGCACATGTAGCCGACTGAAACACCCCCCAAGTCTTTCTGAGAAAGAGGTGTATTTCCTTGCCCATGAGCTTTAGTCTGAGGGTCAGGCTTCTGGTTTGACACACTTATAGGGACCTACAGAGGTGCTCTCAGAGAACGCCAGTGGATGCAATCTTCGTGCTCTCTCTCTACCTCACTTCAGCTCACTGGTATCTTATAGAAAGGAGCTTATAGCCTTCTCTGACGTTCTGGTTTTGTAACTGCTGCCCTGGACTGCCTGGCTCTGGTGGCCAGGGGGGCTTGCATTCTTGGGTACCACAGGACTGTAACACTGGAGAGACAGTTCTTGGCAGCCTCCCCCTCAGGGCACTACACAGATAGCAGACTGAAATACACACCCAGACTTTCTGTGAAAGAGGGACTTGCTAATCATGGACCTTTGGCCTTAGGGACAGGCTTCAAGTTTGGTACACATCTAGAGGATACGAAGGTGTTCTCAGGGAACACAGGCCGGGAAAAATCATCTTTGCACTCTCCCTCTGCCTTGCCACCGTTCAACGGTACCTCCCAGAAAGGAGCTTATACACTTGTCTGACGCCCTGGTTTTTGTAAATGCTGCCCAGGGGATACCTCCAGATTGCCTGGCTCAGGGGGACCAGTGGGGCTTATCCTTGTAGTCCCATAGGACTATATATATTTGCATACTTTAACAGCTGCTGCCTGAGGGTCTGGCTTCCAATCAACCTATATTCTAGATGCTGAATTCTTCCCCTTTGGGACACTAACTGGTCTTGGCACACCCTCAACTACTGGGAGCTATTAAAAATAAAAAATGTTACTCGGACGATCAAGATCAAAACTCTTAACAAACATAACATATTAATATATGTAGAACAATTTAAACTACAACTCTCAAAATAATTCATTTAAAGATTTTAAATGGTAATACCAATCTTCTAGGAGTAGTATACCTTTTTAACCTCTACCATCATGTAACAATAAAAACTATAGCTTCTAAAAAAATAATCCAGATTTAAAATATCACAAAGAAAGGGAATTCAGGCTCAGCAGACTTTTTAACAACAGAAACATGTATGTTATTTCCAGGAACAAATAATGTTTTGGTAGTCAGGATGCTCCTTTGATACTACTAAAACTATTACACTAAACAAAAATACTTTTGCCATCTATTATAACACAAGAAGTGACAGAGTAGAAAGTTGTATTTTAACTCAACTTAATTTATAGTATGGTACCAGGATCAAAAGACTTCTAAAGAGGAAATTCGCATGCTTCCTGTTTACTTAACAATATTCTTTCTCCTTTCTCACATCAAAGAAAAGTTATCTTTATCTTGGAACCATCAATTTCAGCTCATTCTCAAAGAAAATAAACTTGCATTTGAAAGTCACAGTGATCCTTCATTAACTGTTATTATGAAGCTTGACAACACTCATATCCACTCCGCAACCAACAATATTTTTAAAGTATCTGTACCTATTTCATGTACATATTTATCCTTAAATTATTTTTCACAAGTTTCATCTAAGCCTTCCTTAAAATAATGCTCAGTCATGTCACCACCTCATGTGCAAAATGAAATATTATCTAAAAATACCTCCCAACTAAAAAATTGTAAGTTCCTATAACAGATATAATTAAATGGCTATTCTACCTCAATAGGCCATGACTTAATACATGATCAACACCACCACATTTTTAATTAAAAAGTTTAGAATACTGCTTTCTAACCTTTTTCATACATGGCACAGATAAGAAACTGGCATTACTGGACATGGGGGCAAATAACGGCTGCCTAAAGACACAGTTGACTGTCCAGGCTTCAGCTGTCTCTGGGCCTGGGCTCAACTGCTTTCAAAAGTACACCCAAATCACAACTATTTACACAACAATCATCAGTGAAAAAGACTGGAACCTACCAGAAAAGATCTTCTACAACTTAAGATGTAAAGAAGAAACCACAACAAGATGGGTAGGAGGGGCAGATTCACGATATAGTCAGGTCACATGCCTGGGTGGGCAACCACTGTGGCAGAGGTTCTCCCACATGAGTGAGAGGTCCAAGCCCCATTTCAAACACCCCAACCCAGGAGTCCTGCACCAGGAAGATGAGCCCCCAAAGTATTTTGCTTTGAAAGGCAGTGGGACTTAATTTCGGGAGTCCCAGAGGACTGAGGGAAATAGAGATCTCACTTAAAGAGCACACACAAAATCTCACACACTCCAGGACCCAGGACAAAAGCAGTAATTTTATAGGAGCCTAGGTAAGACCTACCTGCTGCTCTTGGAGAGTCTCCTGAAGATGCAGGAGGCAAGTATGGCTCACCCTGGGGACACAGATGCTAGCAGCAGCCATGCTTGGGAGCTCCTTCTACCAAGTGACACTGGTGCTGGCAGGTGCCACTGTGGAATCATCCCTCTAGCTTATTAGCCCCAGGACCCAGCCCTGCCCTGGCCCAACAGCTGGTAGGTGCCAGTGCTGGAATGCTCTAGGCCAAGCAGCTAAGTGGGCAGGGACACACCCTACCCATCACCATATAGGCTGCCTTAAGACCCACTGAGCCAACAGCTGCCTCTGGTCACCGCCCTGCACAGCAGAGGGCCCAGGAACCAGCTCCATCTACCAGTGGGCAAGCACCAGCCCCAGAATCCCCTGGGCCCTGGCCATGCCCCCAGGAAGTCTGCTCTAGCCTCTGGATTAGTCTCACCTACCACGGGGTAAACACCAGATGCAAGAAAACCACAATCCTACAGCCTGTGGACCCAGCCTGCCATCAGCAGGCCAGACCCTGTCATGGGACCAGCTGGGCAACAGCCTTACCCACTAGTAGGCCAGCACAAGCTTCAGGACACCCCAGATCCCTTACCAAACTGTGTCAAGAACCAGTCTCCCCCACCAGCCATCTGACACCAGCACTGGGACCCCAGGGCCCTGCAAGCACACTCCAGGTCCTGGCTCTGCCTGCCAGTAGTCTGGCTCTAACCCGAGGACCTGGTTTCACCCACTAGTGGGCAGGCAACAGCCTCAGAGTCTTCTGGACCCTGCCCACCAGTAAGGCAGCACTAGTCCTAAGGTTCCCTGCGGCTCTGCAGTCAGCCACCTCCTTGTGACCCAGCCCTACCAACCACCAGCCAGCAGCCTGTGCACAAGGCAAGACCTGGCAACCAACTGGACTGGGGACCAACAAAGCCTAAAAGACTGCCCACATAGTCAGGCCCTTCACAACGGAAGGACCCTGTAGCCCTCATAAAGGGAACCCCTAGAGATATAGTTCGGATGATGAGACGGGAGTGTGTTGCTGGGATGCATAGGATGCCTCATACAAAGGGAACTTCTCCAAAGTCAGGAAACATAACTAATCTACCAGATACATAAAAATACAAATAGCAACTTAGGCAAACTGAGGTGACAGAGGACCATGTCCCAGATGAAGGAAAAAGGTAAAACCCCAGAAGAAGAACTAAGTGAAGGGGAGTTAGGTAACACCCGAAAAAGAGTTGAGGGTAGGGATCATAAAGATGATCAAACAACTTGGGAGAAGAATGGATGCATAGAGCGAGAAGTTCGAAGTTTTTAAAGGAGTTAGAAAATATAAAGAACCACCAAAAAGAGAAGAAAAATACAATAACTGAAATGAAAAATACATCAGAAGACTAAATGATACAGAGGAATGGATAAGTGAGCTAGAAGACAGAGTAGTTAAAAATCATTGATACTGAATAGAAAAAAGAAAAAAGGCTGAAAATAAGGACAGCTTAAGAGACCTCTGGGACATCATCAAGCATACTAATATTTGCATTATAGGGGGTCCCAAAAGAAGAAGAGAGTGAATGAAGCTGAGAATATACTTAAAGACATAATAGCTAAAAACTTCCCTAATCTGGGAAAGGAAACAGACATCCAAGTCCATAAAGCACAGAGAATCCCACCCAGGATTAACCCAAACAGGAAGACACCAAGACACACTGTAATTAAAATAGCAAAAATTAAAGATAAAGAGAGGATATTAAAAGCAGCAAGGGAAACCAACAAATAACATATAAGGGAACTCCGATAAGGCTATCAGTTGACTTTTTAGCGGAAACTCTGAAAGCTAGAAGGGAGTGGCACAATATATTTAAAGTGATAAAAGGAAAGAAACTACAACCAAGAATACTCTACCTGGCAAGGCTCTCACTCAGATATGATGGGCAGATCAAAAGTTTTACAGGGCTTCCCTGGTGGCACAGTGGTTGAGAGTCTGCCTGCCGATGCAGGGGACACGGGTTCGTGCCCCAGTCTGGAAAGATCCCACATGCCGCGGAGCGGCTGGGCCCGTGAGCCATGGCCGCTGAGCCTGTGTCCGGAGCTTGTGCTCCGCAAAGGGAGAGGCTACAACAGTGAGAGGCCCGCGTACCGCAAAAAAAAAAAAAAAAAAAAAGTTTTACAGATAATAAAAAGGTAAAAGAATTCAGTACCACCAAACCAGCTTTACAAAAATTGTTACAGGAACTTCTTTAAGAAAAGGTCACAACTGGAAACAGGAACATTAAGAAATGAAAACGCTCATCAGTTAAGGCAAACATACAGTAAACGTAAGAAATGATCCATACACAAAGCTAGCAGACAGGTTAAAAGTAGTAGTAAAATCATCTATATCCACAATAAGCATAAGATAAGCAATAAGATACACAAAACAATTAGATGTAAAATATGATATAAAACGCAGTAATCATGATGGGAGGTGAGAACAAATGCAAAGTTATTAATATGCATTTGAAATTAAGAGACCAGCAACTTAACTTTGTTATAAAGCAGAAACTAACACACCATTGTAAAGCAATTATACTCCAATAAAGCTGTTAAAAAGAAGAGACCAGCAACTTAAACCCATCATGTATATATATAGATTGCTATATAAAAACTGCATGATAATCACAAACCAAAAATCTGTAATAGATACACATGCAAGAAAAGAAAAAGGAATTCAAATGTAACACTAAAGATAGTCATCAAATCACGAGAGAGCAAAAGAAATAACAGCAATAACCAATAACAGCATCAAAATGAGACTGTGGGAAACTCTGCAAACAAAGAACCCAGTTTTTTCAAGAACTAAATTAAAAGAAAAAAATGAGAGGGCATCTATAGATTAAGAGATACTTAACAAAAATTTGAATTTCAATACATGGATGTAATTTTGATCTTGATTCCAACAATATA
The DNA here is from genome assembly GCF_059928025.1 of Delphinapterus leucas. Classification (NCBI taxonomy): domain Eukaryota; kingdom Metazoa; phylum Chordata; class Mammalia; order Artiodactyla; family Monodontidae; genus Delphinapterus; species Delphinapterus leucas. The sequence continues at coordinate 19,177,540 of NC_143133.1, forward strand.
TACAACATTTATGAGATGAGAGAATTACTATTAATTCTTATGGTATACTAACTGAATTGTGGTTATACACACACAGGTGTGTGTGTGTGTGTGTGTGTATTAAAGAGTCCTCATATTTTACAGATACATATCAAAGTATTTTCAGATGAAATAACATGTCTGATATTTGCTCTAACATAATCTACTTTGGGGAGGTATATATGAAACAAGATTGTTTTAATAATCATGCCATGATTTATAATACATGTGTGATGGGTACTACTCTCTCTACTTCTGTATGTCTGAAAATTTCCATAAAAAGTAAATAAAGAAAATGTTGTGAAATGCTGTTTTACTGTAGGTCACTTCCCTACACAAAATCTTTCAAGGACTCCCTTCTGCCTACCAAACAGAGAACATCTGCTAGACTCATTTCTCAAATCTTCCATCCAGTGTTCTTTATTGGCCTCAAACACTGTAACATTTCCCCTCTAATCTTTGCTTCATAATTTTCAAGTGGAATGCATTCTCTCTCTCATTTCAACCTTCTAAATTTTACCCATCTTTCAGTGCTTGCTTCAGGTAACATAACAGAACCTTGGAGCTAAAAGAGGACTTTAAACTAGTTTCATGGGTTTTTGAACAACTTTAGAAGTAGAGGTTTAGAAGTCTAAATTTAGAAGTTTGCTTTTCCCAACAGAACTTTAAAAATAAATGGAACTTTGAATAAAATGTTTTTCCTGTATTGAAAAATAGCTTACCCCTAAACCTTCTACATAAAAGTATTTCATAATTATCTACCTTTCTTATAAAAATCTTTGAAAAATATCTGCCACTAATAACGTATTTATCATGCTTACAAATATTGTGCTCAGCATGCTTATAAATTAAACATTACATACGATTTATATTAAAAAGTTTGCTTTTCTTAAAGCAAAATATTTTGTACAACCCCAACACATTATATATAGAAGAGATAATAAGCATTTCTACTTTTGATGAAGGGCAGCCTGAAGTCCTTTCTATTAAGCTTCCAACCCTGAACAAAGAATAACAACCACAAGTACCAATTTCATCCTTGCAAAGATAAAAAATTGAGCTAAAAGAAATTAAATAATTTACAATTGTCAAGAGTCATAACAGCCAATGTTGGGTTTCACATCTATATCCTGCCCCTTCTGCTAAATGACTGCCTTCTACTAAATGCTATCTCCTTTACCCTTTATATAGCTTATCCCTCTCTAGAATATAATCTTTCTCTAAATCACAACACCATATGTAAGTAGACATAATACATACACAGAGACACTCAGTGACCACTTGTTGAATAAATAAGTGGCACTTACTAGATTCTGTCTATAAAACAGCTGGGTATATTTGTTTTATCTTACCCTTAAAATTAAAATTTTCTTGAGGAAATAAATTGTCTAACATATGACCTTTCACTAGTTAGGTAAAACTTTCAGAAGCAAATATTAACCACTTGGTGCTTTTCCTTATTTTGTGTCAGTCAAAAGCAGAATACCCACAAATGTGAAGAGCCAAGAGAAGATGAAAGGTGTTGTATTTTTAGAGGCAATTTACTATCAAAGAGAGGTAAAGTAATAGAAATAAAGGCTGGAAATTAGCTGTAGATGGAATCAACCCAGATAAGAGACTAAAATGATTTTAGAAGGAAATACCAATTTAGAGAAATAAGCACTAGATATCATCTAATTGATGGAAATGGAACTTATTAATAACAGTATATTTATGTTGATCCACATGAAACTGTCCATATTTGACCATTTTTGACCTACTTCCCCCCCATAAAAATGGCAATTTCACAGGGTTCAACCTACTGATAAGTATAAAATCTAGTCTACTGAAAGACATGTAAGTATGTCTTTCCAGAATGACTTCAGTGTTCATCAACTAAACTCTACCATACTTTTAGAATAGACAAAAAACAAATCCAAAAACCAAAAACACAAAAACCCTACATTAACCTTATCAGAGATTATAATAGTTCATATGGGTTGGAGTTGGAGTGAGACTAATTTAATAAAGATCCAAGCTAAGAGGAACAAAGTCTGAGAGCCAATGCTTAATTCATCTGTGATTTAAACTAAGGAAGAGATTGAAGAGGCTAAAGCATGGAACAAACTCCCAACTTCAATAAAGATATATATCCTAACCCAAGAGTAACTAAACTTTCTCTTTCATCTAACTGTATAAACAAATACAAATATAAAGCTAAATAATCTTTTATTGATCTATTATTAGAAGTCCCTACTAAATTATAAAGAATAACATTTGGATGAATCTTACAGAATACCTGAAAATAGGCAATCTTAAAGCATTTACAATAATCCTCTATTAATCAGAATAACTAATGTATCAAATTATTCCCTAACATGGTTAACATTTTTCTGCATTTACATGTTCAGTTTGCATTCAAGAGCTTCTCTGACATGAGAAATGATGTTTTAGTTACTGTTTCTTACTATGGTTATTGGCAAATATTAGACATTCAAATGTCTGTTGATTTAATCAACAAATGAGTAAGAATTATTATTTATATTCTTGAATTCCAATTTTTAATTAAGAAAAAACGAGTGAGATATCAGGACACAATGCTGAATATCTTTGCTGAACAAATAACTTTAAAGCAAAAACTTAAAAGAAAATGAATATTCTTTTAAATTACAAAAGGGTAATGGCTTTATAATGTCTATAAAAATAAATACAAAATAGCTATATAATGAAGCAGGTAATTATTTTTTCAAAAACTAAAAAACATTTAAAACCCTAATGTTTCAACATAAACTGACACGAATATTTACAAAATTTCAGCAATCTCTGAACACTGCTGTTGCATGACTCTGATTTTAAAAGCTGAACACCACCAACATTTAAAAAAAAATTTTAGTAGTCAAAACACATGAAAAAAAAACGATTTCTAACATGACAATGGATTAATTCACATACTAAATTGCTCTATACAGGGCGATTTCACAATCCAGGAGCCATAGCCATGCTGCTGTAAGTAGGATTTCAACAAAGTTTTAGCTTCTTGATAGGATCCAGACATATGCTACAGAAAGAAAAAAATATTGAATTATAGAATATAGGCAGAATTAGGCTTATGAAAAGTAAGTAGCCCTAATCTTCTTTCTTTAGTTTGACATTTTAAAAATTAAGAAAAATCTTTTTTATTTCCCATTTCCCTCAGTATTGTTTTTGAAACTAAAAATTTTCCTTCCCAACACTCCTAAAAGACAATTTTTCTTCTTTAATTTTTAATTAGAAGAGTAATCATACTCATTACAGAAAACTTGAAAATAGAGAAAACAGAATAAAAATCACCTGTGCTGGATCACATGGTAAGTATATGTTTGTCTCCATAACAAACTGCCAAACTGTCTTCCAAAGTGCTTTATACCATTTTAACATTCCAGTCAGCAGTGCAACAGGTTTCTAGTTTCTCCACAAAAACACCCGGTGTAGTCAGTCTTTTGGATTTTAGTAGGTGTGCAGTGGTATCTCGTTGTGGTTTGATTTTGCATCTCCCTAATGAGTAATCAGGCTGAGTATCTTTTATATGTGTATTAGCCATTTGTATATATTATTTGCCACTTTGAAAAACTGGGTTGTTTGCCCACTTAATAATGAGTTATAAGAGTTCTTTATCTATTCTAGATCTAAGACCTTTGTCAAGTGTATGATTTGCAAGTATTTTCTTCCATTCTGTGGCTTGTATCTTCATTTTCTTAATCCAAGTTTTAAATTCTGGAGTCCATCAATTTTTTCTTTTATGGATTGTGCTTTTGGTGTCATATCTAAGAAAAATTTGCCTAACCTAGGAAGACAAATGTTTCCTCACATTTTCTTTGGAAGTTTTTATAGTTTTTACCTCTTTTAGTTCTATGATCCATTTTGAAGTTTTTGTATGACTGATATAAGTCTAAGTTAATTTTTTGGCTTGCCCACAGATACCCAACTGTTCCAGCACCATTTGTTGAAAAGATTTTTCTTTCTCCCATTAAATTACTTTGTACCTTTGTACAAAATCAATTGATCGTAAGTGTGTGGGTGTATTTCTGGTCTCTTATTCTGTTCCATTGATCTATATGTCCATTGATCTATATGTCTATCATTACATCAATACATTGTCTTGATTACTGTGGCTTTATGGTAAGTTGTTGAAACTAGGTAGGGTACTCTACCAATTTTGTTCTTTTTAAAAATTGTTTTGGTTCTTCTATGTCCTTTGGATTTTACGTAACAATTTTAGAAACAGCTTGTCAATTTCTACACAAAAGCTTACTGGGATTTTGATAGAACTTGCACTGAATCCATAGATTATTTAGTAGAGAAGTGACATTCTAAAAACACTGAGTTTTCCAATCTATTAATTGGTACATCTCTCCACTTACTTAGGTCTTTTTAAATTTCTCTCAGCAATGTTTCATCATTTTTGGTGTACAGGTCTTACCTTCTTTTATTAAATTTATTCCTAAGTTTATTTTTATGCTCCTGTGGGTGAAATTTTTTTCTCAAGTGTAATTCTGGGGTGTTCAGTCCTAGTATATACATATACAATTTATTTTTCTATATTGTTCTTACACTGTGTGCTAAATTCACATATAATATAGTTGTTTTTGGTAGATTCCAGAGGATATTTTACATACAATATCATTTAGAAATAAGGACAGTTTTTCTACTTCCTTTCCAGTCTGGATGCCTTTTATTCCTTTTTCTTGCCTTGCTGCTCTACCTAGGACCTACAGATCATGCTGACTAGAAGTGGTGAGAGCAATCTTTGGGGGAAGGGGAAACAGTATTCAGCTTTTCAGCATTGTCAGGTAAACTGTAGTTTTTCAGTGATGCCCTTTATCTGGTTGAGGAAGTTCACTTCTATTTCTTATTTGTTCAGTGTTTTTATTGTGAATAGGTGTTGGATTTTGTCAAATGCATTATGTACATCTACTGAGATAAGTATGTGGGTTTTGAACTTGAATATATTCACATAATACATCAAATGATTTTCTGATGTTAAATCACCCTTGCATCCTGGAATAAACCTCCTTGGTCATGGTGTATAATCCTTTTTATATGTTGCTGGATTTGGTTTGTAAATATCTTATGAATAATTTTTGCATTTATGTTCCTAAGAGATACTGATTTGTAGTTTTCACTTCCTGTGATGTTTCTGACCACTTTTGGTATCAGGGTTATTATACTGGCCTCATAAAATGAGCTGGGAAGCATTCTCTCCTCCTTTATTTTATTAAACAGTTTTTGTAGGATTTATGTTAATTTTTGCTGTTATGTTTGGTAGAATTCACCAGCGAACCCATAACTGCATTTGTGCTTTTCTTTAAGAATTTTAACTAATAATTCAATTTTTTTTTTTACTTTAGTTCAATTCAGATGTTCTGTTTAGTCAAGTTTTGTAATTTGTCTTTCTAGGAATGCATCCATTTCATTTAACTTGTCTAATTTGTTGACAAAAGGTTGTTTATAGTATTTCCTTATAATTATTTTAGCTCTTTGGGGTCTTCAGTGATGACTCTTCTTTCATCAAGATTTTGATCACTTGCGTTGTCTCTTATTTCTCAGTTATTTCTTAGTTCTTTAGTCTAGCTAAAGTATTATGAATTTTTTTGCTGATTTTTTTCAATGAACCAGCTTTTGATTTCATTGATTTTTCTATTGATTTTCCTGTCTTTTATCTCATTAATTTCCAACCCATCCTATATTATTCTTTTTTTTTTTAAAATTTGCTCTTCTAACTTCTTGAGGTGGAAGGTTAAATAACTGATTTTATGGTTCTCTTCCTTTTTAATATAAGCATTTAAAGCTATGCATTTCTAAGCACTTCTTTGATTATATTCTCTAAATTTTAATATGCTGTATTTTCATTTTCATTCAGTTTGAGATATTTCTTAATTTCCTTTGTATTTCTTCTTTGACTTGTGGAATAGAAGTTGTTTAATTTCCAAATGTATAATTATTTCTAGATTTCATTCTGTTGTTTTCTAATTTAATTCCATAGTAGTTAGAACATACTTTGTATGATTTTAATCCTTTAAACTTATTGAGACGTGCTTTATGGCCTATATGGCCTATAGTGGAGAATGCCTCATGTGTATTTGAAAAGAATGTATATTCTGCTGTTGTGTATAGTGTTTAGTCTGGTTGGTTTGTAGTGTTATTCAAGCCTTCTATATTCTTACTGATTTTCTGTCTAGTTGAACTATCAATTACTGAGGGAGGAACATTAAAACCTCCAACTATAATTGTAGAATTCTCCATTTCACCTTTAAATGCTGTCATTTTTTGCTTATGTATTTTGGGGTTCTGCTGTTATACCCATATACTTATATAATTGTTGTTATGTTCCTAATGTATTAACCGTTTACCACTATAACACGTTACCCTTTGTCTCCAGTAATATTGCTCATCTTGATGTGTACTTGTTTGATTTTAATGTAAACACTCCAGCTCTCTTACTGCTATTGTTTGCCTGGTATGTCTTTTTTTTCATCCTTTTACTTTCAATCTATTTGTGTCTTTGAATTTAATGTGTCTCTTACAGATAGTATACAGTTGGATCTTGCTTTTTAGCCCAATCTGAAAAATCTCTGTCTTTTTTCTGGAGCATTTAGAATATTCAAATTTAATGTAATTATTGATATAGTGGATTTATGTCTGCCATTTCACTTTATTTTCCAAGTCCTGTGTCCTTTATTTCTCTGCTTCTTTATTGCCTTCTAGTCCTTTTAAAAATGCATTTTTAGTACACCATTTTAATTCCTCTGTTGATGTTTTAGCTGTAGTTTTCCAGCTATTCTCTTCATGGCTACTTTAGTAATTACAATATACCTCTTTCTCTTACCATAGTCTGCTTCAGATTCATACTGACTTAATCCTGCTAATATATAGCAACTTTGTTCCAATATTGATCCATTTCTTTCTCTGTCCTTTATTATTGCCATTTATACTCCACTTACATACATTATAAAATTCAATAATACAGTGCTAAAATAATTTTAAACAACTTTGGTTTTTTAAAGAAAATAAAAGAAAATATATACATCTTTTATATCTACCCACATAATTACTGTTTATAGTATTCTTTATTCCTTCCTGTAGACTTGTTATCATCTGGTATAATTTCTTCTAAGCCTCAAGGACTTCCTTTGGAATTCCTTCTAGAGAAGTTCTGCTAACAACAAATTTTCTTAATTTTTGTCTACCTGGCAATGTTTTTATTTTGCTTTTGTTTTTAAAGGAATCCTGACCCATTAGCAGTCACTTCTCATTCTCTCCTCCCCACAGCCCCTGGAAATCAGTAATCTACTTTCTGTTTCTATGAATTTGCCTATTATAGACATTTCATATAAATGGAATCATACATGCAGCCTTTTGTGGCTGGCTTTTTTCACTTAACATTTTCAAGGTGGACCCTCACTGTAGAATGTATCAGTACTTCAGAGTTCCTTTTATGGATGAATGGTAGTCCGTAGTATGGACATGCCACATTTTGTTTATCCATTCATCAGTGGATGAACGTTTGGATTGTTTCTACCTTTTCTGTATTATGAATACTGTTACAGACATTTATGTTTAAGTTTTGGTGTAGATAAGTGTTTTCAATTCTTTTATGCATATACCTAGGAGTGAAATTCCTGGGTTACATGATAACTCATATTTAACTTTTTGAGGAACTGTTAAATTGTTTTCCAAAGTAGATGTACCATTTTATATTCCTATCAGCAATGCACGATAGTTCCAATTTTTTCACATTCTTGACCCTTGTTAATGTCACTCTTTATTACAGCTATGTCCTAATGTGTGTAAAGCAGTATATCACTGTGGTCTTCATTCGCATTTTCCTAATGACTATGTTGAACATCATATGCTTATTGGCCATTTTAAAATTTTCTTTGTAGAAATGTCTGTTCAAATCCTTTGCTCATTCAAAAAATTTGGTCATCTGTCTTTTTATTATTGAGTTGCAAAAGTTTTTTGTGTATTCTGGATACACGTCCCTTATTAAATATATGATTTGCAAATTTCCTAATGATAATTTTTGAAATGCAAAAGTTTTACTTTTAATGAAGTTTAAAATACTATTTTTTTCTCTTTTGGATTGTGTTTTTGTTATCAGATCTAAGAAGCCTTTTTTCTTATTTAGGAATACAAATATTTTCTCCTATGTTTTTCTCTGAGTTTTATAGTTTTAGCTCTTACGTAGGTCTATTCATTTTGAGTTCATTTTTGTATATGGTATGAGGTAGAAGTCCAAGTTCATTCTCTTCCATGGGGATATTCAGTTGTCCTAGGACTACTTACTGAAAAGACTATTTTTTCCCACTGAATGATCTTGGCACTCTTGTTAAAAATCACTTAACCATAATTGCCAGGGTTTATTTCTGGAATGTCAATTATATTCCATTGATCTATATGTTTATACTAATACCAGTATTATACTATCTTGATTATTATGGCTTTGTAGTATGCTTTGAAATCAAGAAGTGTGAATCCTCCAACTTTGTTCTTTTTCAAGATTGCTTTGGCTCTTCTGGGTTTGCTTCCATTACTGCTAATGAGAAATCAGCCTTAAATGTATTGGTCTATGGTTGATAACTATTTTCTCTCTTGCTGCTTTCAAGATTTTCTCTTTGTCTCGGTCTTAAGCAGTTTGACTATGATGTATCTAGGTATGAATCTTTATTTTTTTCTTTCTTGGGGTTTCTTGAGCTTCTTGGATCTGTTAATATTCTTCCTCAAATATGGGGTTATTTTTAGTAATTTCTTCAAGTGTTTTTCCTGATCCCTTTTCTCTCTCCTTTTCTTCTAGGACTCCTAGCATTGGGTTGGTCAAAAGGTTCATTTGTTTTTTTCCGTAAGATGGCTCTAGTATCACTTAGTTGTCTTCAACTTCATTCAAAACAATTTTGTTAGATTGTATGTGACAGCTGTCATATCATCGTGCATTTAAAAAAAGACTTATCAAAATTGGTGAATTTTTGTGTAGCCATTTTAATACTGAAGATGGAAGAAAAAAGCAACATTTTCAGCATATTATGCTTTATTATTTCAAGAAAGGTAAAACGCAGCCGAAATGCACAAGAAGATTTGTGCAGTATACGGAGAAGGTCCTGTGACTGATCAAATGTGTCAAAAGTGGTTTTTGAAGTGTGGTGCTGGAGATTTCTTGCTAGAGGTTGCTCCACGGTCAGGTAGTCCAGTTGAAGTTGACAGCGATCAAATCAAGACATTCACTGAGAACAATCAAAGTTATACCATGTGGGAGATAGCCAACATACTCAAAATATCCAAATCAAGTGCTGAAAATCATTTGCACCAGCTTGGTTATGTTAATCACTTTGATATTTGGGCTCCACATAAGTTAAGCCAAAAAAACCCTTCTTGACTGTATTTCCACATGCGATTCTCTATTTAAATGTAATGAAAATATTCCGTTTTTAAAACAAATTGTGATGGGCAATGAAAAGTGGATACTGTACAATAATGTGGAACGGAAGAGATCATGGGGCAAGTGAAATGAACCACCACCCAACCACACCAAACGCTGGTCTTCATCCAAAGAAGTTGATGTGTATATGCTGGGATTGGAAGGGAGTCCTCCATTATGAGCTCCTTTCAGAAAACCAAATGATTAATTCCAACAAGTACTGCTCCCAATTAGACCAACTGAAAGCGGCACTAGATGAAAAGCATCCAGAATTAGGCAACAGAAAATGCATAATCTTCCATCAGGATAACGCAAGACAGCATGTTTCTTTGATGACCAGGCAAAAGCTGTTACACCTTGGCTGGGAAGTTCTGATTCATCTGCTATATTTACCAGACATTGTACCTTTGGATTTTCATTTATTTCGCTCTTTACAAAATTCTCTTAATGGAAAAAATTTCAATTCCCTGGAAGACTGTAAAAGGTACACAGAGCAGTTCTTTACTCGAAAAGAAAAAGTTTTGGGAAGATGGAATTATGAAGTTGCCTGAAAAATGGCAGAAGGTAGTGGAACAAAAGGGTGAATATGTTGTTCAATCAGGTTCTTGGTGAAAATGAAAAATGTGTCTTTTATTTTTACTTAAAAAATGGAGGCAACCCAACATAAGTTGGTACACTTAATACTGTTCCACAAATCTTTGAAGTTCTGTTCATTTTTCTTTAACCTGTTTCATTCTGTCCTTTAAAATAATTTCTTTTGATCTATCTTCAAAGTCCACTGATATTTTTCCTGCAATTTCAAATGTACTGTTGAACCCATCTAGAGAATTATATTCATTTCAGTTATTATATATTGTTTCAATCCTAGAATATTCATTTGGGGTTTTTCTTTTTGTAGTTTCTATTTCTCTACCGAGATTACCTATTTACTGAAACATTGTTGTATTTTCCTTTAATTACTTGAACATATTTATAATAGCTGCTTTGAAGCCTTTGCTATATTCAACACTGGGATCCACTCAGAACCAGTTTCTATTGAATGTTATTTTTCCTGAGTATAGGTTTTACTTTCCTGTTTTTTACATATCCCATAATTTTTGGTTGAAACAGACTTTTTAGATAATATATTGTAGCAACTCTGGATTCTGTTTTATTTTTTTTAAGTTTGCTGCAATTGTGAGATCTGTTTTCCCCATGGTGTGTACTGTCTCTTTCCAGTTTTTTTATGTTTTAGCCTGGCTTCCTAGGGGTTACCCTGTATCTGCAAACCTTAGTGATAAACAAATAGCTTAGTGATAAGGAAAAGATTTCAGCATACATTATGCTCAAACACCTTGAACCCAAAAGGCTTCTACCTTTTTCTGATCAATTCATTTGGGGAGGGGTGGGTGGTACAGTGTATTTAATGTTGCAGGCAGTTCTATTTCACACTTTCACTCTTTACTAGGTTCTCTTGAGTCTGCATTGCACATGAGTGTAATTTCTCAGTCAGCCAAGGATATATAGAGAATTTCTCTCAACGCTTCCATGGCTCTTTCACTTCCAAGATCTCCCTGTTAAGTTACTAACTGGTATACCACTTGCCCCAAGGACTGCAACCTTGGGCCAGCGAAGTTACTGATTTTCTCCATTATTTTCCTCTACCAGGTTTGGCACATTTAGTTGAAAAAGTCACAAATTTTCACCCTCTGCCACACATCAAGTTCATCCCCTCTAGCAGAAAATCTACTACTTTTGGTGGCATTCTCAATCTGATAAAACTACAGTTCTTGCCGTTCAAACTAGCAGAGAGGAAGGAGAGAGAACAGGAACAGCTTTGGGCAAAGGTGCCACAAATTCCTGCTGTTCTTACCCAAAGTTCTAAAAGTTTTACAAGAGTATACACTTTTCAGTGTGTTTTCTGCCTTTAGTTAATTTCCAGAGTTGTGAGAAGGGGTTTTTTCCCCTGATAATTTTGTCCAGTTTTATATTTTTTACAGAGATGACTTGCAACCTCTTTATGCCCAAACCCGAAATTGTCTAGGTAAGCTTTTATACTTAAAAATGTTTGTATATACAAACAAACCTACAGTTAATATTAATTGCTTTACAGGATGGAATTATACAGTTTGAGTATTAAGATATTGGTGAAATTAAGAGACTTTCACATAATACTATATTACTGAAACTGAAATTAGGTTATTAAAAACAATTTGTATTTAATAATTTGATAACATGGATATAACATATTATGAAATGGCTCAGGTCTTAGTATGTTGAATGAAAAAATCAGATTAACAAGCATATATAATATAAGCTTAATATTTTAAAATATATACATACACAAAAATATAAATACATGATAAGAAACTGAAATAACATGCTTACATTACAAGATTAGAGTATTATATTTGAGTAGTAGGTGGATTTACAAGTAATATTTTCCTTCTGTACTTAAAAAGAAAATTCCAAATTCTCTACTCAACATGAATTATGTTCGTAATACTAAAAAAAGAATATATATATTTAAAGATAGAAAAAGGCTACCTACATCACTTAAGTCCAAATCACAAACTCAAATTAAAGGTGTTTCACAATTTTAAGACAGGCAAATTAATTTATATGAATATACTAATATATCATTTTAGAATACTTAAATACTATCGTTAACATAGCTAATATCATATACATAAGAAATTTTTTACCATTTTGTTCCTCTGGGTATGACAGTAGGTTTTGATCAATATTGTCAAAGTAGGTACACACCATACTGAGGTAGCTACTTTCAGGGGCAACACTTATTTACATATCCAATTTCCAGCATGTTCACTTAAAAATTAATTTTATCACTACATGGTAATCTCTTATTTTCAGGAACTATTTACTCAACTTTTGCTATGTATCATCATCATTATAAAATTACCACATTATTATTGTCTTAAATTTTTATTTCAGTGATTAGCTTCATTCCTTTTAAGACTTACCTTAGCTGCATGATATGTACTAGCTTCAAGTAAATCTTCTTTTTTAGCTTCTTTGGCAAGCAGGTTAAATCGACTTAACATTGCCGCCTTACAAAGCCGACTTGCCATTGACACACCACTTTTAAATGGGGAACTGAAGTAGAAAAGAATGAAACATTCACTAATCATTATTCAGTATTTATGTTGGCACTTGTAGGGATTAAAATCAACACAGAATCTACAAATATTTATTTCAATTATGTACAGTGCATATAGTGAAATTTTTTTACATAAAATTATTCTGAATATTTAACTTTCTGAAGTTAATTTCATTTATGAAATTATAGTTTAAGTTATCAGAGTACTGCATTAAAAATTAAAGCAGAGGATGGATATTTGGAACATTTCTTTTGTTTGAAGCAAAATTAATCTATGGTGATCCAAATTAAAACAGTGGTTCTACCAAGGATTGACTAGAAGAGGGCAAAAAAATATTTTCTGAAATGAAGAAAATGTCCTGTATTCTGACTGGGGTAATGGTTACACAGGCATGTATATAAATAAATAAATAAATAAATATATAAATATATAAATATAAAAACTCATGAAATTGTACATTTCACTCTTTGTAAATTTTGACTCACTAAAAAAGTAAATTATACACACTCACCTCACCACCCTCCATATATATGTGTGTATGTATGCACATATAGATATGTATTTTTCTATGTTTCTAATAGAAGTGGGTCCACAGATCATGAGCTTTCTTGCTATTGTAACTCTTTCCCTTCATTATATCTTCTCATTAGTTGTTCTCCTGATAGATTACAAAAATTGCCAAAATCCTTTATTCCTTCCTGTCTCCATGCTCTTTACAATGTAACTTTTCAGATTCTCCCATCACTAACTATGGTTGATTGCTCCTCCCCATGAATTTGGGCTGGCCTTGTGACTTGTTTTGGTGAATAAAATAGACTATGTGCCAGTTCCAAGCCTGGGCCTCAAGAGGCTTTGTGTTTTCATTCTCTGGGGACCCCTTCCTCTGCCATGTGAGCCTCCTAAGACTGGTCTATTAGAAGGTGAGAGAACACATGGACCAGAGCCCAGCTGTCCCTCTAAGATCAGCCAAGATGCCCTACAGCTGACCTAGAGTGGACCCCAGACACATGGGAGAGCCCGACCAAATCTAGCTCAGTTGACCTAAGGACTTGAACAGCAATAAATGTTTGTTGTTTTAAGCCACTAAATTTTGAGATAGTTTATATGCAGTAATAGTTAACATAAACGCCTATTAATGAAATGTACTAATCTCTATATATTAATTTTCCACCATCATACCTTTTTTTGGTGGTGGATTTTTAGATGATTCGCTTGGGCTTTTCAGGTATAAAATGATACCATATGCAAAAAGTCGTAATTTTACCTCCTCCTTTCCAATATTTTATATCTCTCATTTCTTTCTTTTGTTCAAATGCATTAAATAACATGTTAAATAACAGCAATAACAGTAAACAATCATGTCTTGTTTCAGATGTTAGTAGAAATGACTCTGAGATTTCATCATTAATCATGATGGCACTTTTGGACTAATAAAGATATATTTTACCCTTAACAAAAATATCTATTCCTTTTTTATTGAGTAACTTTATCTAGAATAGTTGTAGAGCTGTACTACATGTCTTCTTAGAATTTATAAAAATGAATATATGGTGTTTTTCCCTAGATCAATTAATATGACAAATTATATTAATATGAGTTTCTAATTTGGTATTATTTTTATTATGTTATTCTCACATTTCTAGAAAAAATTCCACTTAGTATTATTGTATAAAATATATTATTTTAAGGTTCTGCTTCCTAATATTTTATTTAGCAATTATGCTTGAATATAAAAGTGAGCTTGGTCTGTAACTTTTGTGGTAGGGGGACAGCAATCTTCTATTAGGTTTAAGTATCAATGATACACTTGCTTCATAAAAGTATTTGAATGTTTTCTATCTTTTTAGATAGCACTGGAAGTTCCTGCTATTTAATGGTTTATAAAATTAATCCGAACCACCTCAGAATGGTGTTTTCTTTGAAAAAGAGGTAGGGCGCCTTCTTGGTAACTTTCTCAAGAAAATAATGTTAGATATTTTTCCCTCTTCCGTACCAATTTTAGAAAAATATTTTCCTAGAAATATATGCATTGCACCCAGATTTTCAAATATATTTGCATGGTAGGGCAAAGAAGTTTCTTATGACGTCTTTTAATTTTCTCTGTAATTACTCCTTTATCATTCATTAGTATATATGAGATTAGCTACTGATTTTTTTTCACAGAATCAGTTTTTTATGATCATTTCTAACTTCTTCAGTTCTCTAGATCTTTAATTTACATTTCTAGTTTTATGAACTTCTTCATTCTGTTTATTTTCATTATTTGTTGCTATAAGCATCTAAAGAATTGGCTTTTCCATTCACTTTGCTTTAGCTATATATCCTACAAGTTCTGAAATGCAATGCACTAAATATCCGTGTTTTCTAAATATTCTAATATTTTCTAAATATTCTAAATATTCTGTGATTTCATTTTATATTTCCTCTTTGAGCCAAAAGTTGGAGAACTTCTTTTTCCCAATGAAAGTGGTTTCTAAATATTCTGATTTTGTTATTTACAGTTTGATTGCATCACAATCAGAGAACACTGCCTACATCACTTTTACTTCTTAGAATTTCAGATTTTTTTTTGTGGCCTAACATACTGTCAATTTTTGTTAATGTTCTGCAGGTTCTTGAAAAGCAGGTATATTTTATATTTTATGGTACAGAGTTTTAAAGAAATTAATCAAATCTACCTTATTGTTATTTAAGACTGTTATATTCTTGCTTATTGTTTTGTTTACTCAATCTACTAGGAACTGAAAGAGGTGAATTATTGCCTCAACTAATAGTGTATTTCTATTTATCCTTTTATTTTCTGTAATTTCTGCTTTATGAAGGTTGATACTATGTTATTTGCTGCAGTTACTCAGAACTGTTCTTCTTCGTGGATTATATTGCTAAAGTGTCCTTTGCCTTATGTAATGCTTTGGGGATGAATAATCAGATCATATCTGCTTTCTTTGCAATCACCTGGCAAGCACTTAGCCATAATAAATGAGTTAAGCTCATTTTACATTAATTTCATCTTTGTTATACTATTATGTTTTCAGTAAACAGTTTATTATTTTTTTTGGCCTTGCCATGTGGCATATGGGGTATATTAGTTCCCTGACCAGGGATCAAACCCATGCCCCCCACATTGGAAGCATGGAGTCTTAACCACTGGAGCACCAGGAAGTCCCTCAGTAAACAGTTTTTTAATGTCTTCCACAGAAGACCTGTTTTGTTTGTATGTGTGTAGTCTGTTATTAACAGAAATACACTTCTTAATGCTGACTCAATGCATAAGTAGTATAATTCATCCTAGTTGAAATAATCAATAGTATGCTTGACTGAGTTCATACCAAGAAACATTTGTATGTGATCTTAATTTAAATCTGTCTTTCACAAAGAAAGTAAATTTAGGCACTTAAACTTTTAACATTATTCATTACCACATTATAAATGTATTTTCACACTAAAAGGAGGATTTTAGTTTTACTTGATAATCAATGACAGGAATATTACAAAGAAATGTCTAAAAGGCATAATGTATTATGGCTAAGAACAAAGGCTTTGGAAATAAAATGCCCAGATCAGAATCCTACTTGTGTCACTTAATAGTTGGGTGACTTTAAGCAAGATATTTAAACTAGCTTGAATCTCAGTTTCTTTACCTGTAAAAAAAAAAACAATATCACCTAACCCACAAGGTTTTTATAAGAAAGCAGTATAACATAGTACAATAGTTCTCACACTCAAGTGTACATAAACAATATTTGGGAAAGTTGTCAAAAATACAGATTCTGGAGCCCTAAATCCAGACATTCAGATTCAGTAGGAAAAACTGAATTTTTAAAACAAATATATTATTTGCTAATGATCACTAGAGAAACAAAGGATCTGGAGACTGATTTTGAATGCTGGCTCTACCATTTACCATGTAACTTTGGTAAATTATATAACTTCTCCAGGCCTATGTTCTCATCAGGAAAAAAAAGTTTTTTAATTAGTACAATGCCTGCAACATAGTCACACTTGATAACTATTATTATTATTAATCACAATTCAAAAAATTGTATTCAAAAAACAAGATAGTTTTTAAAAATCGTATTAAAATGTATTGTTTTGCTTAATATGTGATTTTTGAAGAAATTAGTGACGCTAACCTTTCGGTGGTCTTCCCAGTTAGGCCATCCACAATCTCCAAAGAAATGTCCCCTTGTGCCCAATTCAGACTCAGGAATTTATATTCCAAGTTTGTTTGACATGGATATGCAGAAGGTACTAAACTAATATGAGGTCTGTTGACCAAGTAAAACATTGGAAGTTTTGAAGTGAGTGCATCATCAACACGTTGCTTTATAGCAATTTCTAAGCCTCTAGTATCACTGCAATTCCCATCACCTACAAAGCAAAAACAAAGTAAATACTCAGAAGTTCAATATGAAAAGACTATACTGAAAAAAAAGGATATAAATAAAAGTTTAATCGTAAATAGTTCACTTCTTTATCCTGTATCTTGCAACCTTCTCTTTCTGACTTCTACTCTCTTAGTAGCTACTTCTATACTCTTTACCAGAATCAAGACAAGGTAATAAGTCAGAATTTCCATTCAAAAAAGAATCTTCTACAGAAAATAATGAATTGACATTCCAGTGAATAAAAGCAAAAAGCCAGACCTGACCAGAAACAAATCAGTACTTTTACAGGGTTCTGCCAGAGAGAACTGGCTCATTCTGTCTTGATTTCTAAGATTACAGCATGAAACCAGCACATAATGTAGCAGATATATGTAGCTGAGAAATAGTTGGTTAAAGTGTGTTATTTTTCCACATCTGAGAGCCACAGCTTGCAACTGTTCCAGTACCACATGGCTTAGTTTCACAACATGAAGTACTTTAAAGAATGACCATTTCTGATTATAACTGTGGCCAATGCCAAAAGCTTTGAGTTCTCAGTTAAAATTACTGTTGAAGAAGAAAGCTCAAAAAGATGATTAGTATAAGAAAATGGGCTGCGTCAAACTTAAAACAGAAGTTAGGGAACAGTCATTCCTATTTAAAAATTAATAATTCCAAAGCAGATCTCTTTCCTCCTTAGAGGGTCTGAAGTTCTCACAACAAGAGAATCTTTATATACCAGTAGACATATTTCACAGATAAAGTTTTGTTTTCACATCACTGGAACTGTTGAGATGGCTACTGGGCTTACACTCACTATGATTACTTGGGAACTAGAAAATGATGTAAAAAGAACATGAGTTGCTTCTGACACTCTTTTTCTAAGCACTCCTTTCAATGTTCCAAATCAAGAGATACTGACTAATACAGGCTAGTTAAGTTAAAGATATACTTAGACGTAGGAAAAAAGAAGAAATAAGGTCTGTAGAATAGTCATTGTATCTATAATGAACAGAAAACATGGGTTAAAAAAAATGTTACGTATTACACACTGTACTACAGACTAAGTGTGTCCCCACAAAATTCATATACTGAAACCTGATCCCCAATGTGATGGTATTTCGAGGTGAGACCTTTGCAAGGTGATTAAGTTATGAGGGTCAGAGCTCTCATGAATGGAATTGGTGCCCTTATGATAAAAGAGACCCTAACCCCTCCCACCATAGGAGGACATACTGAGAAGACAGTCATCTATGAAGCAGAAAGCAGGTCCTCAACAGATAATGAATCTCTCAGCCCTTTGATCTTGGACTTCCCAGCCCCCAGAACCGTGAGAAATAAAAGTTTATTGTTTAATCCATGCAGTCTATGGTATTCTTTTGTTTTTTGGTAGCAGCCCAAACAGACTAAGACATACTGTAATAAGATAACGACATTGGTTGTGCATAAAACAGCAAGATAACATTTGGAAAAAGAAAAATAAAAACCTACCAGTGACTCCACATTAAGATTCTCTAAACATCAAATTGTTTCACCTAGATGTTTTAACGTGGTGGTATAAAATTTAATAGAAAAAAATCAAGTATATTAATATTTTATTAGAAATTTTACTTTCTCCATTTATATATGTATGCTTTAATTATTAGCTATACCTGAGGTATGATTTTAATTTTATCTTGAGGCTAAATCCTGTTCCCGGGAAAATATATCCCTAAAATTATATCACATAATTTCGATTTGATTCATCTAAAATGATTTGAAATAATAACATAAAACTCAAAGATTAAAGGCAAAGGTTAAATCTTAGTAAAGACTATAGCAAACCTGACCTGAGAACTTTTCTGCATGAATAGGTCTCAGATGGGATTGATATATATACACTAAATATGTATAAAATGGATAACTAATAAGAACCTGCTGTATAAAAAAATAAATAAAATTAAATTTAAAAAAAAAAGAAAAGTTCTCAGGACCTTAGTCTACCATAAGTTAATATAAGTGAACAGAAACAGCTGCTGAAACAGGTAATGAAGGCATACCTCAATTTATTGCACTTTGCTATATTGCACTTTGCAGATATTACGATTTTTACAAATTGAAGGTTTCTGGCAACCTTGTGTTGTCAGATGATGTTTAGCCTTTTTCAGCAATAAAGTACTTTTCAATTAAGGTAAGTACGTTGCTTTGTTTTAGACATAACGCTATTGCACACTTAACAGACTATAGTATAGTGTAAACATAACTTTTATGTGCACTGGGAAACCAAAAACTTCGTGTGATTCACTTTATTGTGATATTGACTTTATTATGGTGGTTTGGAACTGAACCCACAATATCTTTGAGGTGTGCCCATACAAACTGAAGCTGCATTAATAAAAATACAGTGTCTAAGTCAAAGAATTCAGCATTATTATAGAACTATGCACTGCTCATATCATATCTGAAACATCATATTTAGTCTGAGGCATTACATTTTAACACCGCCACCCACAAATTACAGAACAGCTGGAGAAAACAAATCATGATCCTGTGAAACACAAATGATGTCTAAATAGGAGAAGACATGAAGGCAGAAGCATCTTATCTTTGTATTCTTAATTCTCATTCTATATTTTATGTGAATGGTGCCCCTGAGAGTTATTTAACAGTGCACAGCACCTAGCATATAGTAGGTGGCTCAATAAACACCTGATGAAAAAGGAACATAAAAGATTAGATTATCAGAGAGCAGTAATCATCAATTCTGGATACACATTAGAATCAGTAAGGATGGGGATATTAATACTAATGCCATTCCCATATTATTTTAAAAGCTATCCAGGTGAACCTGAAGTGCAACATGAGTAAAGAATAATAGTTAAAATTTATTTTTCAAGTGTTCCAGGCAGAATTGGTATTAAGAAGAAAAATAAAAGCATTTTAAAAAATAAAACATGCTGACTCAAAGCATTTATCCAGGAAACATTTATTGACCTCCTGGTACAAACCAGACCAAGATGAGTGTCGCAAAGCACCTGCCTTTCAAGAGTGTCAAGTTTAGCAGACACAATAGCGGGATTCTAGTCACTGGCTAGGCTCAGACAAAGCTGTCAGAGCTCAATTTAATACAAAAGGCAGAAGCATGAGAAGTTATGAAAACTGAGTATGGGTCCAGGCTCTGCCAGCAGGCAAACTGAATGATTTTGGGCACGTATTTTTATTAACATTCTAAACCTCTTATTACTGCCCTGAAAACAAAAAAAAGAAAGAAATGAACAACAGAATCTCTAAGGTTATCACATGCTTCTTAAAAGTTCATGAACTATGTTGAAAATAGATTCCTTCACTAAGAGGGAATCAGAATTTAGTATTCCCTATAATGGAATTGTACAATTCAAATTAGCGTATTGAAAAGGACTCCTGAATGGAAACACCTCTGGATAAACATTCTTGAGGTATTTATTCAGAAAACTATCTTAACAGGATAACAAATTTGCAAATACACCTTAAAAGGCTTGAAAACGAATATAAATCCAGCTCTTTTAATAACTAAGCAAAATGAATTTTTTTCCAGATTACTCTGGATTATTTTCTATACAAATAATAGTGCCTTTTTATAGTGCAAGCTTAAGACATTTTTCTTAAAAAAGAAAGACTATCACCATAAAATGACAAAATGAATTATCTGAGAACATCTACAGTATAAAATTAGTTTCCAAAAACTTCCCGTTGTGGAGCACAGGCTCTGGACGCGCAGGCTCAGCGGCCATGGCTCACGGGCCCAGTAGCTCCGCGGCATGTGGGATCTTCCCAGACCAGTGTACAAACCCGTGTCCCCTGCATCGGCAGGCGGACTCTCAACCACTGCGCCACCAGGGAAGCCCTCCAAAAAGTTTTTGAAAAGTTAAATGAAGTCTTATAATAATCTCTCCATTTTTAATTGATCTACTAAAATATCTTAGGTTTTTCAAGCATCAAAATAAAGAATTGCAAAAGATTTCATAAGACTTAAGAGAAAAGGGGACAAGGTCATTATCATCAAATAATTAGATTTAATCTGCATTGTCATTTAGTTCAGAATTAAAGGGAAACAAATTTCAATTCTAAAGAGTAATTTTTAAAAACAATTGGAGCTATCAATTAATGGAATAGATTGTCTTTAAATCTTATACTCCACATTATTGGATTCTTTTAAGGTAGGGTTAGATGATCCTCTATCAGAAATGGCATAAAAAGAGTTTGTGAAGACATACAGATGGCCAAGAGGCACATGAAAAGATGTTCAACATCGCTAATTACCAGAGAAATGCAAATCAAAACTACAATGAGATATCACCTCACACCAGTCAAAATGGATATCATAAAAAAATCCACAAACAATAAATGCTGGAGAGGGTGTGGAGGGAAGGGAACCCTCCTACACTGTTGGTGGGAATGTAAATTGGTACAGCCACTATGGAGAACAGTATCGAAGTTCCTTAAAAAACTAAAAATAGGGACTTCCCTAGTGGTCCAGTGGCTAAGATTCTGCACTCCCAATGCAGGGGGCCCAGGTTTGATCCCTGGTCAGGGAACTAGATCCCGCATGCTGCAACTAAGACCCGACACAGCTAATAAATAAATAAATAATTTTAAAAAACAAAACTAAACTAAACTAAAAATAGAGCTACCATATGATCTGTAATCCCACTCCTGGGCATATATCTGGAGAAGAACATGGTCTGAAAGGATACATGCACCCCAATGTTCACTGCAGCACTGTTTACAATATCCAAGACATGGAAGCAACCTAAATGTCCATCGACAGAGGAATGGAAAAAGAAGATGTCGTACATACATACAATGGAATATTACTCAGCCATTAAAAAGAATGAAATAATGCCATTTGCAGCAACATGGACAGACCTAGAGATTGTCATACTGAGTGAAGTAAGTTTGACAGAGAAAGAGAAATATCACATTATATCACTTATATGCGAAATCTGAAAAGGAATGATACAAATGAACTTATTTACAAAACAGAAACAGACTCACAGACTTAGAGAACAAACTTATGATTACCAGGGGGGAAGGGTGGGGGAAAGGGATAGTTAGGGAGTTTGGGATTGACATGTACACACTGCTGTATTTAAAATGGATAACCAACAAGGACCTACTGTATAGCAAAGGGGACTCTGCTCAATATTATGTAACAACCTAAACGGGAAAATGTATAACTGAATCACTTTGCTGTACAATGGAAACTATCACAACATTGCTAATCAACTATACTCCAATGTGAAATAAAAAGTAAGAGTTTGTATAATAAGTGAGAAGCTGTACTACACGACTAGTTCAATAAACTCTTAAGATTCTTTTAGCTGTACATATCACACTTTTAAGTATACAGACACTCTGAGTATTTCTCAATGTGAGCCATTCAAATCATCTGTATCAGAATCACCTGGTGGTGCTCTTTTAAAACATATATTCCTGGGGCTATCCCCCAGACATACAGTACAGATCTTAAGAGGCTGAGAAATCTGCATTTTTAACAAACATTAAAATCTGTTTAGGTTATGCCAGACAGAACACCAATTAATTAACTTTAGATATGTTCCATAAAGATGCAAAGAAAGAGATCAGAAGCAATTTTACCAAGTTTTATAGTATTTTTATTGCTACCTGGTATTCCTACTGCTACGTGCAAGATGACAGGCAAAATGATGAGGTCTAATTTTTAAGCCCCTGTCCAAACCACTAAATACTAAATAATTCTAAAAGAATCTAAGATTCTACCCTTTTAAGAAACTAAATATAGTACGGAGTTATGTCATACAAAAGGCAAACTGTAAAATATCTTTCTTCACAAAAGTCAAAGAAAGCCTTGCATGCCAAACTGTGACTCTAGAGAATGCACAGACATTTATTAGACATTTTGTAGACACTTATCAAGAACAAAAATTGCCTTTCCTAAAGAAGACTGAGAAAAGTTTGAAATGTCTGAGAGAGTATCTGAACTGACTAAAAGAAAACATCATAAAGCATAATTTTGGTATCCAAGTTAAATCTAAGAAATAAATCATCTACAAGAATAAATATTTGGAAAAAGAGTTAGAAATAACCACTTTTTAGGGTGTGAGCAAACAGGCACTCTCAAATATTGCTAGTGAGAATATGATTTGGAGGGTAACTTGGTAATAGTTTTCAAAATTGCAAATGCATACCTCTTTGGCCTGCAACTCTACTTCTAGGAATTCATTTTATATAGATATATTTTACATGTGTCAATAACAAGTGTAATAAGGTCATGATTCACAATAGCATTTGGTAGCTGCAAAAGATTAAAAACAATCTAAAGTTCCATTAACCCACAACTGGTTAAATAAATTATAATACGTTTGTACAAAGAAATACCATACAGAGAGTTATGAATTATAATAATGAAAAATTCTTCATATACTCATATGGAAAAATTTCCAAGACACTTTGTTAAATGAAAAGAGCAAGGTGCAGAAAAGTATGAATTGTATGATCCCACTGGTGTAAAATACAAAAAAATATGCATATACTTTTATAAGCATAAACTACCTTTGGAAAGAAAAACAAACTAGTAACAATGGATGCCACAGAGGTAAAATGGGTTCCTAGGGCCCTAGGATAGAAGGAAGACTTGACTGAATACCCTTTTGAATCTTTTGAATTGTGAACCAAGTAATAGGTTTCCTAAACAAAGAAAATAAGCTTAATATTAGAAAAATAAATAATTACTATTTCATTTTTATCATTTATTAAAGCCAAACCAAACAAAAATGGGAAGAAAATAAAATATTCTGTATATACATGGAACTGAAAAAATACTGTCTATAGGAGAAATTCCTAAAGAAATGGGTATAAAATGTATAGAACAACAACAAAAAAACCCCACAAGAATAAAAGAAACAGCACTTTCTAAAAGTAAAACTACTTCTCATGCGAGGATCCAAAGCTTGCATATGGGCCATCATTACGAAAAATTAGCAGTAAACAAAGAACAGCCAAGTAATGGTAGTGTTTAAATTGTTTCCCAAGGGTAACTGAAGCTTTGAAACTCTTAGGGCTTTATGAAAACTATAGAATTGAGTGCCCAAAATGTCTGTCAATGGGATAATATCTGGAAAACCATTCAAATATAAATACAGCATTCTATAATAGCCCCTACCAAAGAAAGAAATAAATTACTAGTTCACATTATTTGTGTTCTAGTTACTTCCCACTCACTTCACAAATCAAAAGGATCCAAATCATAACCAAATGTATAAAAAAAGCATAAAAGTAAGAAAGAACCAAAATGGGCATTTAATATTTTTTATTTCAGGAATAACTAAATATAAGCTTTTAAATTTGATAAGTTCAAAGAAGCATCTTCTTCCAAAAGAAAGGGAAAAATTGAATACTGTACAAACAAAAGTATACATTCAAGACAGAATACATGTAATTGCCTAACATAAAATATTGATTCTTATTAGCCTCCTGATAAGATGGCAAAAGTCATATTATACTAAATGTGATGACCAGTTACCATGAAATGAAAACCTCAACAAAACAGTGGATCTGAATTTTACCTTAAGTAAAGCTTCATGCATGCAAATTGTGATTTTACACTGGTAAATAAAATATAGTGAAATGACTTAGTGAAAGAGGCCAAGAGGTACTGTAATCCAACTCACCAACAAGTATATTGCTGATATAAACTGGCTGTATAAACTGACTCAGCAATGCTCCCTGTACACCAAGCACTCCCCATCTCATCAGTTTGTCACTTGAGGCCATGCTGCTTATTCTATTAACAACATCTGCAGGGCAGTAGACAGTCAGATGAATTTTGCCTTCAACAGCCACATGGAGACTCAGCTCTTCATGGGCTTCAAATGCAGACACAGAACGTGGATTAAGACGCCTAGAGAAAGAAAAGAAAGTTTCTTCCTTTAAAAACCAAAGCCCCGAGCTGATCTCCCTGTGCTATGCGGCCAGCTAGAGGGGTGGGATAGGGAGGGTGGGAGGGAGGGAGAGGCAAAAGGGAAGAGGTATGGGGACATAGGTATATGTATAACTGATTCACTTTGTTATGAAGCAGAAACTAACACATCATTGCAAAGCAATTATACTCCAATAAAGATGTTAAAAAAAAACCCAAAACCCAAAGCTGACAAAGTAAAATCTGCATGTACCTAAGAACTGTTCTCAAATATATTTAACTTGCCAGTGTACATTTAATTCCAGTAACAGAAATAGATGCAAACCCAAAGCAAGGTAGGATGGAGTGACTTCGTTCCACAAAATTAAAACCAAACAGAAATTAACCATATTTAGAGCTTCCAGCAAGGATAAATTTCATATTATTGCCATTCTTTATGTCCCTTAAAATCAAATGAAAACCTAATTTTTGTCCCTGCCATAGTTTGTGAGTTATTTCCTTTCTCCATATTAAAATTTTTAAACACTACAAAATTAGAGAATGAAAAAAAGAAAACTGACAATTTATATTCAAGATTCACCTCCAACAAAATATGTTAAAACAGTAAAATCTAAAATTATTTTTCTTGAGGTTTCTCTCAAGAGAAACACTCACCCTTGTTTTCAAAGGTGTTACTGGAAGGCTTTTAAACAAACTATAAACTGCAGTTATCTCTAGATGGTTGGAGTGAAGTGAATTTTACTTTCTTTTTTGTGCTTGCCTGTGTTGTTCAAACTTCATGCTAACTGATGCTACCCATTCATCAAGATAATGAAGTTTTGGCCACAGACTGACCAGAAGAATAGACTGCATTCCTTAACTCCTGTGTTAGTGTGTGAAGAGCGTATAAATCCATACTTCCTAAAGTTTATGAAGTATTACAACTAGAAAGGAATAGAAGATTTTCAACAGCATCAAAAAGAGAGCAGTGAAGTACATGGAATACTTAAGTAGTAGTAATGGACCAGACTGAGTGGAGGGAAGGAGAAAGAATTTGTGGTCTTTCAGCCTTCAGGCTCTTGCAGCCTACAAATAACACCTCAAGGCTGGAGGAAGAATATGGATAGATATGAATTTACTTGTTCTTTTGCTGTATGGATTCAGAATGCATGATATGGCCATCCTAGATTCCTTCAAAAACAGCTTCCATAATACTTACAATTGTGACTTAATCTGGGCTGATCCTTTAGGCAACTGGTTCATATAGAGATAAATGTTGATATTCTGCTTGAGAGTGAGCAGATTAGAAGCTGGTTCTGTACAAAATATTGATTTTTCCAACACAGCAGGATTTTTGCTGTAGAAGAGTAGAAGTTGTCTATAAAAGTACCTAAAATTAATGAGATAGAGCTTCATCAAGTAAGAAAATTTAAAAATGAAGTATCTTAAACAAACATTATATTCATGTTATGAACAATGTCCCTATATGCCAAAAGTTTTGATATTGATAGGAACTTGTAAAATAATCTTAGCCTTACTTAATGAAGAATTAAGTCCCTTGATAAGTCTTCAGTTAGAGCCCAGTCTGCCCGGTGACCTGCCTTAAAGCATCATTCCTCGACTACCACTCCACTCTCATTTCACATTAAAGTACTCAACTATCATTTTCTGCAAAAGACCCATTTCTCTACTGATTCCTCCCTTCTTTCTTAGACAGCTCTGCTCCCAGCCTCCTAGGTGAAGTATCAATTTTCTGCTTTACTTCTATTTTCCCTTCCATGCCAAAACAGGCAGACAACGACTGTGGTTCCCACTGCTTAGTGGTTCTGAAGACAAAAACACAAGAGCGTAGGAATAACATAACAAAGCCTGTAAGTTAAATTAAGAAGTGAAATAGATTTCCTGAAACTACTAATCAAATCAGAGGACAAATACTATTTTGCTTATTTAAAAAACCATGATTTTAATCCTATCATCAGAAATATATAATAAAATATTAAGCACCAGTATAAATGACAGTGCCAAGCATGACAAGAAATAAACACAAAGAGGTAGTTTTAAAGGGGTCAAATAATTCACTAAGCACCAAGGGGGATGGGAGGACAATTAGTTGCATTACCTTCATGGACTTCCCAAAATCTTTCCTTTTAAGATTATAGGATTCTTTCCTTATTATTAGAGATATATACTTAAGTTTTTCCGATAAAATAATACGTGTAAATTTGTTTTAAAATACTCCAGTAAAGAAATACCACCAACAAAAAGTGAGGGTGCATAAATTAAATAAGATCAACAGAATCCTAATAACTGGATATGCTAATAATTGGATATGATCATTGGGTATTGGTATCAGAATGCTGACAACTGAATGATGGAATTAACTATCTGATTCTCACTTTTGTTTGAAAAATTCGATTAAAAATGTTTTATAAAAAGTAAACTTAGTGACTTAAGAGAACAAAAGCTGGTAACTACTGCAGGAGGTAATGCTCATGTCCCACTTTTCATGTTTTTACAGAAAAGGAATTCCAAAGAGTAACATTCTTGGTTTATTTCTCTACTATCTGCTAATTATGCCTCTTACAAGGAGCAGAGTGACTGATAAGTTTGGAAAAAGAAACTAGGCATCCTCACTTTAGCCCCTTTCTCTCTTTCTCTCTGAGATCTGCCAGCCTAAAAAATACTTTATCGACACTCTGCTATATCGTAAACTTTGTACAGACCTCATGAGTGGAAACTCATTGATTTCTGCCTTTGGATAAGTATGATTAATTCAGGGGTGATATATTACCAAGCCTACTTGGTCCAGATCTAAAGCTATACTCTCCAATTACTTTTATCAGTAATAAAGACAGTATTTTTCTCTTAAAAAAAAGGTTGTATGACTCTTAAAACTGAGTTCATAAGCTCTTGATAATAGAAGCCACAAAATTCATAGGCTAGACACTGAAATTACTATAAGGTTTCCAAAAGTGACAGGAAAATATCAGATGGCTTGGATAAGTAAGAGACTGCCATACCCTTGGCTCAATGATGAGTAAAATTCCATTTGTAAATAAAGACATATATATGTGATTGCTTTAGGCTAAGAGCATTAATATTTGATGGCATTAAACATATCTGTTAAATATTAACAGATATATTTATATATATTTAATATATTTAATTAAATATATTTGTTACCTTACCTAAGGAGAGATCTCCTTGCCGTAACAACAGCATGAGTATCGTGCAACACTCTTCCGTTTGGCTTAATGCACTGACTATAATTGTATTCACCTGTGCCTATAGCTACAACTTCGCGCTGTCCAGCTGAAAGGAAAGGTTAACAGTAGCAGGTTATTTTTACCTTCCTCTTCCCTATGTTCAACCTCCACCTCTTTCTTACCATTTTTTTTCCCATTTATATTCAACAAACTTTTATTTGAGCATCTAGTAAATGCCTGGTGTAAAAAGAGAGTAGGTTAAATGAATTAATTACAACGGTAGTTCAATGAAAAAGTCTACCTTACCATTTTAAAGTTAGTAAAATATATTGACCAAAAAGTTGGAAAAATAATTCCACAATTTCAAATAAGAGTTTGAGAGTCTTCTAGGAAGCAAAATTTAAAAACTACTTCAATAGTATCACAATTTAAAAGGCAAATGTTTTATATTATACTTTATCTACATTTCTACTACAATCAATAGAATCATTTTTTGCTGTACTCCATTTGAGATTTCTTTGAAACTCTATGCTCAGAAGATAGTTTTTTCCTTTCACCTCCTACCTATGTGGCCTTTCTATATCCTAGTTGCTAGATCATTGTTCTTTTTTCTCTAAATATTCTTCTCTGAGTACCTATCTCATGCTATAGTTTACCTCTGTGTTGATGATTTCAGAAAATCTCTAGTCTTAGTCTTTCAAAGTTCAGTTCCACATCTGCAACTACCTAAGAAAGGACTTCCATTAATTCCACAAAAATTGTTGCAGTCCTACCAAATACTAGGCAGTGAAATAGATGCTAGGAATCAAACACTGATTAAGACAGGCCCTCATGAAGCTTCTAATAGGAGAGAAGAAAAAAAGACTAAAACCACAAATTGTAATAAAAGCTTTGAAGGAAACAGATACACGGCTAATTTAAAGAATATTAGGAGGAAAGATTACCTCATGAAGACCAGTTGCAGAATCCCTCCTTATGAAACTGAAATTTAAGTTTCATTATGAGTGAGCAGCAAAAGGAGTGGGGTAAAGGATTCCAGTAAGGTCCAAGAAGCTGAATTAGGGGCTCTGTTACAGTAGTCCAGGTCAGAGATAATGACTTAAGACTCAAATGATGGAGGTTAAATGAAAAAAAAAGGAAGATCAGACCTGAGATAGAGTTTGAGGATATAATAAACAGGACTTGAAGATAAATTGTAAGATGTTAGGGGAAGGGATAAATAATGGATGACTTAGATTTTTAGCAGCTGGATGGATGCCATTTACTGAGATAAAGGCAGCTGGAGGAGTAGGATTAGATGAGAAAAGTAAAAATGTTCTATTATCTCTAATGTATTGGGTTGGTCAAAAAGTTCTAGTATTGGTGTGGGATATGGGGTGATATAAGGGAATTGTATAGTGTCAGTGTAAGTTCTGGAATGGTGATCTATGTTCTGAGTTATAATGGGCAGTAGTGTAGCCAAGAGCTCAGCTTCTTTCTCTGTAACTCAAACTGCAATGTTTCAGGGAGATACTAGAGTTTGATAATGTAGGAAAAAGAGGGAATAACCAAAAGAAGAAATTCACCAAGATGTAAGAGGAAATGGCAGGCAAGCCTACCCTGTCCTCCACTGGGCTCACAGCCACCACACAGGGTCTGGTCTTATAGCCAACTGGGTCAGGGGCCAGGCCTGCCTACCCACATGCCCAGAGTAGTAGGCCTCACCACAACAGAAGGGCACACACATTCTAAATAGAGGGCACCCCTAGAGTATACAGCCCTGGTGACCAGAGAAGAATGTGTTGCTGGGCCCCATAGGATGTCTCCTACAAAAGGCTACTTCTCCAAGAGGGGGAAATGTAACTGAACTACCTAACACACAGAAACACATAGAGAATTGGGCAATACAAAGAGACAGAGAATTATGTTCCAAACGAAGGAATAAGACATAACCTCACAAAAAGAACGAAATGAAGTGGAGATAAGCAATCTACCTGATTAAAGAGTTCAAGATAATGATCATAAAGATGGTCACTGAAGACAGGAGAAGAATGGATGAACACAGAGGTAGAAAATATAAAGAACCACCAAACAGAGCTGAGGAATACAATAACTAAAATAAAAAATACACTAAAAAAATCAACAGTAGATTAGCTAGTACAGAGGAACGAATCAGCAATCCGGAAGACTAAGTGGTGGAAGTCACCTAAGCTAAAGAGAAAAAAAAGAACTTAAAAAATGAGGATAGTTTAAGACACCTCTGAAACAATACCAAGCATACTAACATGTGCATTATAGGGGTCCCAGAAGGAGAAGAGAGACAGAAAGGGGCAGAGAACTTATTTGAAGAAATAGTAGCTAAAAACTTCTCTAACCTGGGGAAGAAAATAGAAATCCAGGTCCAGGAGTCACACAGTCTCAAAAAGGTGAACTGAAAGAGGTTCAAACCAAGACACATTATAATTAAAAAGGAAAATATTAAAGATAAAGCAAGAGAATAGCAGAAAGAGAAAGGCAACTAGTCACATACAAGGGAACTCCTATAAGACTTTTAGCTGACTTTTCAGCAGAAACTTTGAAGGCCAGAAGGGAGTGGCACAATATATTCAAAGCAATGAAAGGAAAAGAACCTACATGAAAGGAAAAAACCTACGGTAGAGGATACTCTACCTGACCAGGTTATCATTTAGATTTGAAGGAAAGATAAACATTTTACAGATAAGCAAAAACTAAAAGAGTTCAGCACCAAAAAATCAGCTTTACAAGAAATGTTAAAGGGACTGCTCTAAACAGAAAAGATAACAATTAGAAATATGAAAAGTAGGAAAGGAAAAATTTCACTGGTAAAGGCAAACATACAGTAAAGTTGACAGATCAGCCACTTATAAAATTAGTAGGAAGGTTAAAAAACAAAAGCAGTAAAATCATCTATAGCCACAACAAGTAGTTAAGGGATACACATGCCAAAAAGATGTAAAATACATTAACCTTTGGGGGGAGTAAAAATACAGGGTGATTAGAATGCATCTGAACTTGAGAGATCATCAACTTAAAATACCCATATATATATATATATATATATATATATATATATATATATATATAAAACCGATAATACAGATACACACACAAAAGAGGGAAAGGAATCCAAACACAACCACTAAAGACAGTCATCAAATCACAAGGGAAGAAAGCAAAAGAAGGGACAAAAAAGAACTACAAAAATAACCTGAAAACAAGTTAACAAAATGGTAATAAGTATATATCTATCAATAATTACTTTAAATGTAAATGAACTAAAAGCTCCAATCAAAACACATAAAGTGTCTGAATAAGAAAACAAGATCCGGGCTTCCCCGGTGGCGCAGTGGTTGAGAGTCCACCTGCCGATGCTAGGGGACACGGGTTCATGCCCCGGTCCGGGAAGATCCCACATGCCGTGGAGCGGCTGGGCCTGTGACCCATGGCCGCTAAGCCTGCACGTTCGGAGCCTGTGCTCCGCAACGGGAGAGGCCACAACAGTGAGAGGCCCACGTACCCCAAAAAAAAAAGAAGAAAATAGAAGAAAACAAGATCCACATATATACTACCTACAAGAGACTCACTTCAGATCTAAAGACACACACAGATTGAAAGTGAAGGGGACAAAGGTATTCCATGAAAACAGAATGAAAAGAAAGCTGGAGTAGCAATACTTATTATCAGACAAAACAGACTTTAAAACAAAGACAGTAAAAAGACAAAAGAGGACACTACACAATGATAAAGGGATCGATCCTAAAAGTATATATAACATTTGTAAATGTAAAGCACTCAACATAGGAGCACCTAGATATATAAAGCAAATATTAATAAATGTAACAGGAGAAACTGACAATAATACAGTAGTAGTAGGGGACTACACCCCACTTACATCAATGGCCAGACCATCCAGACACAAAATCAATTAGAAAATGCCGGTTTTGGATAACACATCAGACCAGATGGAATTAAACATATATGGAACATTTCATCCAAAATAGCAGAATACACATTCTTTTCAAGGGCACGTGGAACATTCTCCAGGACAGGTCACATGCTATGCCACAAAATAAGTCTCAATAAATT
This sequence comes from Delphinapterus leucas, assembly GCF_059928025.1. Taxonomy (NCBI): domain Eukaryota; kingdom Metazoa; phylum Chordata; class Mammalia; order Artiodactyla; family Monodontidae; genus Delphinapterus; species Delphinapterus leucas. Next base: position 19,209,642 of record NC_143133.1, read on the forward strand.
TAAGAATACTGAAATCATATAAGGCATCTTTTCCGACCACAACCCTATGAAAGTGGAAATCAATCACAAGAAACAAGAGCACAAAAAAGCACAAACAGGTGGAGTCTAAACAACATGTTACTAAACAATCAATGGATCACTGAAGAAATCAAAAAGGAAATAAAACAATACCTGGACACAAATGAAACTGCAAGCACAATAACCCAAAACCTATGGGATGTAGCAAAAGCAGATGTAAGATTAGGAAATGAAAACAAGTCTACTTCAGGGCTTCCCTGGTGGTGCAGTGGTTGAGAATCTGCCTGCCAATGCAGGGGACACTGGTTTAAGCCCTGGTCTGGGAAGATCCCACATGCCGTAGAGCAACTAAGCCTGTGTGCCACAACTACTGAGCCTGCACTCTAGAGCCCGTGAGCCAGAACCACTGAGTCCACATGCCACAACTACTGACGCCCGCACACCTAAAGCCCAGGCTCTGCAACAAGAGAAGCCACTGCAATGAGAAGCCCACACGCCACAATGAAGAGTAGACCCCACTCGACGTAACTACAGAGGGCTGGCATGCAGCAACAAAGACCCAATGCAGCAATCAATCAATCAATCAATTAATAAATAAAATAAACTATAAAACTTCTAAAAAAATTAGAAAAAAACAAGTCTACTTCAGGAAACAAGAAAAATCTCAAATCAATCATCTAACCTTACACCTCAAAGAACAAGAAAAATAGATATAGCCAAACCTAAAGTTAGAAGAAAAGAAATCGAAAGAACAGAGCAGAAATAAATGAAATAGAGAATAAAAAAAAAAAAAGAAAAGATCAATGAAACTAAGAGTTGGTTCTCCGAAAAGAAACAAAATTGATAAACCTTTAGCCAGATACATCAAGAAAAAGAGAGAAGGCCCACATAAATAAAATTGGAAATGAAAAAAGGGAAGTTACAACTGACACCACAGAAATACCAAGAATCATAAGAGATTACTCTGAACAATTATATGCCAATAAAATTAACAACCTATAAGAAACAGATAAATTCCTAGAAACATACAATCTCCCAAGACTGAACCAGGAAGAAACAGAAAATATGAACAGACCAATTACTAGTGATGAAATTGAATCAGTAATTAAAAAACTCCCAACATACAAAAGTCCAGGACCAGATGGCTTCACAGGTGACTTCCACCAAACATTTAGAGAAGAGTCAATACCTATTCTTCTCAAACTATTCCAAAAAATTGAAGAGGAGGGGTCACTTCCAAACTCATTCTATAAGGCCAGCATTACCCTGACACCAAAACCAGACAAAGATACCACAAAAAAAGAAAATTACAGACAAATATGCCTAAACACAAATGCAAAAAAATCTTCAGCAAAATATTAGCAAACCAAATTCAACAATACATTAAAAGAAGGATCATACACCATAATCAAGTGGGATTTATTCCAGGGATGCTAGGATGGTTTAATATCCACAAATCAATCAATGTGACACACCACATTAACAAACTGAAAATTAAAAAGCATATGATCATCTCAATAGATGCAGAAAAAGGTTTCAGCAAAATTCAACATCCATTTATGATTAAAAAAAACTCTCAACAAAGTAGGTAGCAACAGAACATACCTCAACATAACAAAGGCCATATGTGACAAACGCACAGCCAACATCATACTCAATGGTGAAAAGCTGAAAGCATTTCTTCTTATATCAGAGGAATAAGATAAGGATACCCACCCTCCCTACTTTTATTCAACATAGTATTGGAAGCCCTAGCCACAGTAATCAGACAAGAAAAAGAAATAAAAGGAAAACAAATTGGATCAGAAGAAGTAAAACTGTCACTGTTTGCAGATGACATACTATATACAGAAATCCTTAAAGACTCTACCAAAAAACTATTACAACTAATAAATGAATTCAGTAAAGTTGCATGATACAAAATTAATGTATAGAAATCTGTTGCATTTCTATACACTAATAATGAACTATCAAAAACACAAATTAAAAAAGCAACCCCATTTAAAATTGCATCAGAAAGAATAAAATACATAGGAATAAATCTAACCAAGGAGGTAAAAGACATACTTAGAAAACTGTAAGACGTTAATGAAGGAACTGAAGTTGACAACAAATAAATGGAAAGATATACCATGCTCAAGGACTGGAAGAAGTAATATTCTTAAAATGACCATACTACCCAAGGCAATCCACAGACTCAATGCAATCCCTATCAAAATATCAACAACATTTTTCACAGAACTGGAACAAATAATTGTACAATTTGTATGGAAACACAAAAACACCCAAATAGCCAAAGTGATCTTGAGACAGAATGATAAAGCATGGAGGTATCATGCTCCATGATTTCAAACTAAAGTTGACCCTTGAAAAATCATATATATCTTCTCCCCACCTAGGTCACAAAAAATCATTAAGAACCAAATATCAAATTGTTTTTGTATCATCTATAATATTCAGAGATGACTATAAAATTCAAATCTGTTTAATTAATGATCAATCTAGAATATTACAGGATAAATAAAAAATGTCATTGGAATCACATAATATTCACAGGAAAAAACATAGATTCATGATTTTTCACTTTAATCTTTTATTATTTGAAAGTGAAGAAAATGTTAATTTTTATAGAGTCTCTCTCAATATTTGTTATAATGGGGTTAGATTTCAAGATGGTAGTGACTCCAACACAGTTACTGATTAAAATATTAGGTTATTTTACCATTCTGCAGTTCTCTATTGGTTCCTATTCAGTATACTTTATCTCTACCTTTGAGAATCTTTGTGTTTAATGACCCACACCTACTAGAAAGGGCCACTTCAAATCAATGCAGCACCACTGTCAACAGGGGCAAAGATAGTTAATTAAAATATTACCATTGCGTAGTTCAGATCATTAAGTTACTTAATAGCTTTTGTACAAATGAACACATCCCAAGTACTTGCACTTACCTCTTTCAATTATAAAAGCAGCTAATGAGTTGCTACATTTCAGACACTCTGAATGATTAGAAATTAGTTGATAAAATGTTTCTTTAACGATCTGTGAAATCTTTGCAAACTGAGTATGTCTCCCTTCTAGAAAAAAAAAATCAAATGCAATATGAATTTGAAGAACACTGTGCTTTCTCCCAGAGGTCTCTATTATTCCTCTTATAACCTTTCAATTGAATGAGTTAATTTATAGAGATATGTAAGCAAATTTATAATTTATGTCATGATTGATTTTAAAGTATTCCATTCTAAAAGAACACAAGTTATTGAGCTTTTTGGATTCTTGTAAAAAGATATATAAGTATTACATATTAGAGGATTACTAATTTATAATTGATAAAACATTCAAAAGTCATACAGGACACAAGACAATTCTCTGTTGTATGGGATTGTCCCACATTGCCTGACAAGCAACATCTCAATGAATGCCAGCAGTCTTCCCCAATCACTGTGACAATCAAAATATACTCCTAAGTATTTGTCCCACTGACAACCACTGCAAAGCACTAAACACTTAGACTCTTGATATAGTTCCACGTTCGCACTAAAAAAAAAAGTCCCAAACTTTGAAAGGAGATAGTCTGAAGTAATCAGGATTACCATAGAACAGTTATAACCAAGAATAGACATCAAAAGTCACCCATGGACCTTTTTAAAAAAATGAAAGACTTGAGGTTCTGAGACAGAGCCCTGGCCATCTGTTGCTTTGTGTATGTATGCTTGTATATCCCCAGGGAAGAATCATTATTCTAGAGAATGAGAGGTTGCAGAATCACTTAATATAGTATTTCTCAAAGTTTAGTTGTTTACTAAACACTGATAGTCCTTGTTAGTTGCATGATAGTTGCTAAGTAGTCTATCAAGTGGTTCGCAGTCCACTATACCCTCAGAGGAAAAAAGTAAATGAAACAATTTTGCTCTCATACCTTGCATATATATGAATTGTATAACTATATTTTTCACAGAAATTCTTTTTACCTGCTTAATAATTATATTAAAAAGGCACATAAATGATAAAAATTTAATGTTAGTAGTCTCAGCTAAGACAACTCATTTCAGTAAGGCCATTTACAAGTTTTTACTTATATTTGTTAAACTTGAATTTTTCTTTAATATTGTTAATGCTCTCTTAGCAAAAACATGTAAAGTCACATCAAAAAGAGTTAAAGAACATCATAAACACAATCAGAAAAATGAACTACTTGCTATATTCTTTTATCTAACCACAAAGCATACAATGAGAAGGTGCAAATTATTATAATTGCATGCTAGCATATATTTCATTTAAATTAGTAAAACCATCATGTGGTGTAAAAATTAGCTTTTGGTGTTTATGCAGTAAAACTATGAGAAGTACTCAACAACTTGGCTCAGCTTATTACCAAAAGCTTATGATACAGGAGAAGCATATTCATTTGATGATAGCATAAAGTTAAATGTTTTTTTCCCACTGAAACAGCAATATAAGAGATGTACATTCATAAGTCTCCCTCTCCAAATGCAACCACTATTACCAGTATGGATATTTTGATAAACAAAATATACATCTAAACATACACTAATTAAAAAATAAAAACTGGGGCATGCTAAAATCCACTTTGCATTTACACTAAGTTCTCTACATATGAACCTTCAAGTTGTGAACTTTCAAAGATGCAAAGGTACGTTCATATGTCCAATCATGTAAGTTAGTTCATGTGTCTGTCATTACACTGTCACGTGTGTGCATCCTCTACAAGTGGTTGTGCGTTTGTGTACTTTACTGTACAGTACTGTATACAGTAGTACAGTATATTTATTTCAAGCCTAGGATGTCTGGAAGCAAGTGTAAAAGCAGCGGTGATGTAGCTGATACTACTATACTTTTCAAGGTACTGTATTGTAAGATTAAAAATGTTGGGGCTTCCCTGGTGGCACTCTGGTTGAGAGTCCGCCTGCCAATGCAGGGGACGTGGGTTCGTGCCCGGGTCCGGGAGGATCCCACATGCCGCGGAGTGGCTGGGCCCATGAGCCATGGCCGCTGAGCCTGAGCGTCCGGAGCCTGTGCTCCGCAACGGGAGAGGCCACAACAGTGAGAGGCCTGCGTACCGAGGGAAAAAAAAAAAAAAAAAAAGTTTTATTTTTTGTGTTTGTTTTTTATGTATTATTTGTGTGAAAAGTATTATAAACCTATTACAGTACAGTACTATATAGCCGATTGTGTTATTTGGGTACCTAGGCTAACTTTGTTGGACTTATGAACAAACTGGACTTACAAACACGCTCTCAGAATGGAACTCGTTTGTATGTAAGGGACTTACTGTACTTGGTCTTGGGCATCATTCAGAGGTAGTGCTACCCTCCTTCTTCTTAATAGTTCCATACAATGAATGCACTGTAATTTATTTAATCACGTCCTATACAGTTAGCAATTATTTTGCGCAATGATATAGAATAGAAAAATACACTGCAATTAGTACTGACAGATCAAGAATTATGTGTGTGGCAAGAGAATATTTTGCTGCATATTAAAAACGTTGCACCTGAATATCATAAAGAATGTTTGGAAGTTAACAACGTACTGATACAGCTCTTGATCTTAACTGGTGTTGAAGGAAATAACAAATGTTGTGAATATAATCAAATCTTAGTTACTAAATGTATCTCTTACTAGCATGCATATGAAGGAATAAGGAGCAAGTGCAATACTATTTTTCCTATACATGTGCGCTGGTTGCTGAGGAAATAAAATGTTCTCACAAACTATTGGAAGTGAAGGATGACATAAAAACATGACATACATGATGCTAATTAACACCAGTTCTTTGATTTCCAGTTGCTAATTTCAAGTGATCTTTAGTATCATAAGTAACCTGAACCTATCTTCAGAGCCAAAATATCACTATATTAAATGAAGATACACTCCAGTAAAAATATGGCAAAGTAGACAGGCTGTGAAATGGTGATACCCTCCATAACTAGCCCAACAGGACCTGTTCAGGAGATTTTTATGTATCTCAAATCTTTTTTTCTTCAAAAGTGATAACATCCAACTCCCGTCTTTACCTATAAGCCTGATAATGATGTCTGTTCTCCATTTCCCGACTAAAACTGTCAAGTTTTAACTTTTTAACTCCTTACCTGAGCCTACCAAACCTGACTCTACTCATGTATTTCTTTAAACATACCGTTAACCACATACTCTTTCTTCCCCATAGATTGATGTGTTTTCTCAGGGTAACAGTAGTTTTTATTATTTGCCAACCCGGGATTCTTTTTAACTATTCATTAAAAATGTCCACAGAGGCTGAAAAGAAACACTAGAGTCCCTTCTCATATTAAGAAATCATTGCTGTTGGACTGACCACTCACTGTCCTTCTGTTCATCAATTCCTATGACTATCAGGGTAAATGACTATATCTGACTGACTATATTTAACTATTGGTAGACTTTGCCTTTTGAATATGCCTATTTTCCCTGGTCTGGTCGTTTTACTCCAAACAAGCACACAAATGCAGCTTTTTTTCTGTCTCTGAAAGACAATGGAAAACCAAACCTGAAAAGGCATAAATCCTAATCCTCAGACCTGGAAAAGACAAAGAAAGAAATGCTGTTCTTCACTTTAGTTGCACAAACACTCTGAAGTCTGAAGTGTTACTATTATGAAGGCAATGTAGAAATTAAGGATAATTTCCTGCCTTTCAGGGGATTCACAATCTAATGGGAAAAGTATACACTAATCTACATAATGTTGAATATAATAAAATGTTAAAATAATGGTAGTTACTATTTAGTGAGCACCTACTGTGTGCCAGGCACTGATCACGTTTTTTTTTAAATGCATAAATTAATTTAATCCTCACAATAACCCTATGAGGTAATTATTGTTGTAGCTATTTTATAGACAGAGAAATTAAGGTGTACAGAGAAGTAACTGGTCCTAGGTCACATAACTAGTAATTTCAATTGCAGTTATAGTTTTCTTTGGGCTTGAGTGACAAATAACTAACATTAAAAGAAAGTGAATAGATTACTTGAAATGAATACCCCAGCCATCAAGCACCAGAAAGCCACTGGATTTCATTAATGACCGGCCCACCGAAGCAAAGAGTTCTCAAAAAAGCAGTTATATGATATTGATAAGCCATCTCTTTATAGGAAAGAAACCACTTCTTCAATAGTTCCTCTCCAATTTTATTATCTCTCTAATTTTTAGCAGAGTATGGAAGGAAATACTCATCTTTGTTGAAGTGTGACAGGTTTGAATAATAAAATACTAATGTACATTTTCATACCTATGCATATTTTAATTATATGCTGTTATAATTTTTAATTGGGTTAATCTTCTTTAAAAATTATCATAGGGGCTTCCCTGGTGGCGCAGTGGTTGAGAATCTGCCTGCTAATGCAGGGGACACAGGTTCGAGCCCTGGTCTGGGAGGATCCCACATGCCGCGGAGCAACTAGGCCTGTGAGCCACAACTACTGAGCCTGCACATCTGGAGCCCGTGCTCCGCAACAAGAGAGGCCGCAACAGTGAGAGGCCCGCACGCCACGATGAAGAGTGGCCCCCGCTTGCCACAACTAGAGAAAGCCCTCGCACAGAAACGAAGACCCAACACAGCAAAAATAAATTAATTAATAAATTCCTACCCTCAAATATCTTCTTAAAAAAAAAAAAATTATCATAAAGGACTTTCCTTCCATAATGTACTTTTGAAACATATACTGGTTCAGGTGAAACAATAGGTTCTGCAGGGATAGGAGGGGGACCTGTAAATAAAACAAAAACATAAGGAAAAATGAAACATCAAATGTTCCAAAGAGCAGGTATCATACTACTCTGTAATAAAACAGCGATCCAAGAATGATTATCTTTTCTGTATACTTCTGCCAACTCTAGGCCATCTATTATCCATTAGCTCAGCCTTGCTAAATGTCTTTCCTATATTGAAATCAATTCTACAAACACCAAATACCTTTCTGGGTGCCCTATTCTTATGCTACTATATAGCTTGCTTTGTAATAGATTCAACATTCTGAAAACCGGTAAAAATGAAACCCTGTTCTAAATGCTTATGAACAATTTTATATTTACAATAATACTAGGTAAAACATTTAAACTTAATATTCTACCAAAAAGTTAGTAAGTAAAAAATTACCATTTTAATGCTATTTTATCAGAGTAGTTTGTAGGGGAATACTTCATTCAAAGTTTTCTAAGCTTTTAGTCCCATTCTTTGCAATAGCTTTCCAATTTGGTTCCCAAGTTGGGAAATCCAGGAAGAACAAGAAAAGAACATGACACTAAACTAAAGGGATAAAAGATCAGGAAAGCTTAAATGAGAAGGGTCCAGGAGCAAAGGTTCAACTAAAGTAGTCAATATCTCTCAAGAAATCATTCATAAAGACAAAGAAAGAAAACAGAACTGCTACTCTGGACCTCATTTTGAGTAAAATGAGAAACTGGTTGTAACATAGAAATTAGCAAAGAAAGACTGACAATGTCATCTTGGGGTTCACATTAATTAAGTAAATGTTGACTATAGTTAGATATATACACTCTGGACTTTAAATAAGCAGAACTTTAAAAACTCAGAGAAAGATGGATTTTTTCCATCTACTCAGTGAGGATCAAGTGAAATGAAAACTAAAGATATTAAATCCTGTTTATCAAGCACAAATGCTTTCAATAAATAAGAAAATGTGACTGTACAAGTTGGTCTGCATTTTGAAACACCATATAGAGTAATCTTGAAAAAGATGAACAAAGTTGGAGGACTCACACTTCCTGAATTCAAAACTTAATTACAAAAGTTACGTTAATCAAAACAGTGTGGCAATGGCATAAAGACAGACACTTATAGACCTATGAAATAGAATAGAAAGGGCAGAAATAAATCCTTACAAAGGTGGTCAAATGATTCTCAACAAAGGTGTCAATACCATTCAATAGGGGAAAGGACAGTCTTTTTCTACAGATTATGCTGGAAAAACATGATATCCACATGCAAAAGAATGAAGTTGGACCCTCAGATAACCCTACATACAAAAATTAACACAATATGGATCAAAGACCCAAACGTAAGAGCTAAAACTATAAAACCTTTAGAAGAAAACATGGGCAAAAAGCTTCATGACATTGGACTTGGCAATGATTTCTTGAATCTGATGAAAGGCATAGGAAATAAAAACAATAGGCAAACTGGACTTTTTCAAAATTGAAAACTTCTGTGACTCAAAGGCCACTATTAACAGAGTAAAAATGCAAATCACAAAAGAGGGGCAAATATTTGCAAATCACATATCTGATAAGGGATTGTTATCTGGAATATACAGAGGACTCCTAAAACTCAAAAGAAAACCAAACAACCCAATTCAAAAATGGGCAAAGGACATGAGTATGACATTTCTCTAAAGAATATATACAAGTGGGCAATAGCACATGAAAAAAATGCTCAACATCACTGATAATTAGGGAAAGCAAATCAAAATCACAATGAGACATGATATCACACCCATTAGGATGGCTACTATCAAAAAATGAAGAATAGCAAGTGTTGACAAGGATGTCGAAAAACTGGAACCCTTGTGCACTGTGGGTGGAATGTAAAAGGGTGCAGCCATTATGGTAAACAATACAGCAGTTCTTCAAAAAAATTAAATACAAAATTACCATATGATCCAGCAATTCCACTGCTGGGTATAAAACCTGAACAATTGAAAGCAGGGTGTCAAAGAGATATTTGTACACCCATGTTCATAGCAGCATTATTTACAATAGTCAAAAGGAGAAGCAACCCAAATGCCCATCAACAGATGAATGGATAAACAATATGTGGTATACACATATAATAGAATTATTATTCAGCCTTAAAAAGGAAGGAAATTCTGACACATGCCACAACATGGATAAACTGGCTAAGTGAAATAATCCAGTCACAAAAGAGACACATACTGTATGATTCTACTTAAATGAGGTACCTAGAGAAGTCAAATTAATATAGACAGAAAGTAGAATGGTAACTGCCATGCGCTTGGTGGAGGGGGGAATGCGAGTAACTGTTTAATGAGTATAGAATTTCAGTTTTGCAAGATGAACAGTTATGGATATTGGATGCACAAAAAAGTGAATGTACTTAACACTACTGAACTGTACATTTAAAATGGTTAACTTGGTAATTTTTACGTTTTAAATACATGCATTACAAAAAGTTTACGTTACTTTTACATTATTAAATGATTTTTTAAGGGGTATTGAACTAAAATAAACACAGAGCCAGATTCTTAAATCACTGTGTCAAAAAGTGTTAGATTTTCAAAACCTAACATAATATCATTAAGCATACTGCTCTTGAAAAGAGTCAGAGCAAAAAAGTATTTATATGGTTAACAAAAAACTAAGAATATACTTTTAAAAACACCATGTACAATATATGAAAGAAGATATACATGAAAAATAATTCTGATGAGTTCAGAATTTTGAAAAAATTAAAAATAAGTTTTAAAATTTTTACATTATAAATAGGGAGGAGACTAGAAAAACAAATATAACATTAACAGCAAAGAAAAGAAATAAATACTCAATACTTACCTTCCATATCTCTTCACAAGAAAAATAAATAGTTAAGCTCAGTTGTCTAGGACAAACATTTTAAAGAAGAAAATGTAGTTCATTATAAGGGAAAAGACGACCTAATTGAATTATTTCCAGGCTCTATGCCAAGAGAAAACCTTTTATTAAAGAACTCTTAGTCATCATTAAGGAACTATTGGCACTTTTCAAGAAAACAATAGTGAATATAAAAGTGGCATCAGTGCAGATGGGAAAATGCTACTTTTTCACAAAAAAGGGAAAAGATAAATGTTTAGAAACTAAAAATTGTGGCCCACAGGGCAAAAGATTTGCTAGCCCTAGATAAACATTTTGAAAACCCTCAGGGGAAATGCATTTTTCATGAGAAGCCAATCATAAATATCATTTTCTGATAATTAAATTAGATGCATGGGAAATTCTGTAGATATATTTTAACTTGATTTCAACTAAGTATTTTAGTTCCTTGAGGGTACAGAATGGGTCTTACTTGATTCTAGACTCCTAGTATTTACCACAGTCCCTGGAAGTTATCACAGTCCTAGTATTTACCCTAGTACATCCTCAAAACATAGATTTATTGATTTGAATGCATGTGACGGTTGGAAAGAAACGGGGAAAATATTGCTGGGGACATACCTAGGTGGGTTGATAGCTTATGAAATAATCACATATAAAGAATTTCCATTGATAAACTGCCAGCATGGATAAGACACCAAAATTATCATACCCAGCCCTAAAAAATTAATAAATCTAAAAAATAGTGAACAGAAATATGAAAATTAACAAAATACTTTCCTAAGTACTTATTTAATCCAAACTATCAGTATTTTGAAAACAATGAGAAAGACTACACATCAAAACAATAATGGTTTTAATTAAACAACAGAAAAATTAAAATATATAGAATAAGAACTGAACTTAGAGAAAGAACAAAATGACCTTAAGGAAAGTATTACAAAAGAAATATTAAAATTAATAGGTTATAAACAAACAAAAAAAGCCCAGTCATAAGGTGATCTGAATTTAACTAGAATTTATTGTCACTGTTTAAATCAAATTTAAATGTTTTTATTTACTAAAGTTGCCTCATTTACAGCTAAACCAAAATGTAATCTAACATGAATGAAATATTGACAAAAACTGGTTACTATGCTAACATATATACTCCTCAAATTGATTAATGTTTAATAAGAACCACTGTCATTTGATTATGTTACTGTTCACCAGGCACTGGTTATAAGCTTTGCATCCATTATTTACTGAATCCTAATGACAGCCATAGTAGGTATCTATCCTTGTCTCCATTTTTCAAATGATGAAACTTAGGTTTAGGAAGCAAACAACTTGTCTTGTCCAGGGTCAATACTCAATCCTGAGCAATCTAATTCTGGACTTTACACTCTCAACCTATTTGCTATGCTACCTTAGGCCCTTATTTTCTCAAGTAACCCTACCATTACCGAATTTAACATAGGCAAACTTCACAAAAATTGCATTAATAACCTCTACATATTAAGTGCACAGTGTTAAGTTCATAATAAGAATCCAATAAATTACAGAGAAAGCTAAGTTTCAGGACTCAAACCCATCTACAATCTGACAAGTTATCAGACAGTTCAGCAACATGTTTACATCTTTGGTGTTGAAATATACAAGAGCATTTTAACTACTATTAAATAAGTCAGCAATCAGCAACGGAAGAAAATCATTCAAATCCTGCTACTTCTTGTAGTTGCCAAGTAACTCTTCATTAACATAAATCTTTCAGGTGACACTTTCTGGAAAATGATACACTTTATAAACACTACTTTATAATCAAGAATATTTACCTGATGTTTCTGAAATTCTTGGTTCAGTTTCATCCAATTGTAGAAGCTCATCAAGAGCTAATTTTGCTGCATTGGATCTAGACTCCTTTTTATTTTGTCCCAGTCCAGTCTTGTATTGAATACCATCCACCACAGCACAAAAAGCAAAATATGGTCCCATAACATTACCTTGAAAAATAACTCAGAATGAATGCTGTAATACTTCACAGTATGATCTTGCAAAAGATGTCTGTTACATAGAAAAACATCCCAGTACAACTGTAGAAAACTATCTCAGCCTACCAGTTATTCTGCAGAGCCAATACAGGTTAAAAGTAAAGCGGAGTGGGCCCCTGAACTAGTTCTGAGGAATCCTTCAAGCAGCCAGTTTGGCTCCAGATTCAGCATGAACAATAGGGCCAGCTTAGAGTACACGTCACACACAGAGTGACAGTGCCTTGTATAATTCCTGGCAATGGTAAGCATCCCAATATCTATCTAATGACCAATGAGAGGGAAGATGTGGAGCCTCTGGCAACATGTCTCTTCTTTCGAACTTCAATACCAATGAAGTTGAACAACTCCTACACTCCGAGTGCCCTGATACTCTTATAAGCTCCGGAACAGAAGGAATCCCTTTTAAGAAATCTTATGTTTCTATCAGGGAGTCACAATAAGCAATCCAAGCCATCACAGCCTTATGGTGTGTGTGTGGGATTTACAAGGAAAACCAAACCGTAAATAATAATAAGAAAAGATATGCTAAAGAACTGAACTGTCCAGTCACCCAAAATTCCCGGAAAAATTACCTTTACACAGTTACATTTACCTAGTTTTCATATTTGCCTGATGAAAAATGAAATGGAACCATCTTCTAAATTTACAAGCCAAAGATTTTTCTGGTTCAAGTTTTACTTGGTATTCAGACTACAGGAGGCCTTTAAGAAACTTAAGTCTCCACTCTGGTTACAAATGGATACATACAGTGTCACTCCACATAAGCCTCATTATTATTGTATTATCTTGTCTTCTTACATATTCCATTAGCTTCTGGGTTTTTCTTTAAGATGTACATCAAGAATTTAGAAGCAACTCCAGACTGCATCAGGGTAAACTGTTTTCCTCCTAACATCTATGACCTCAGTTTCCCAAATTCCTTCCTTCATGATCACCTGGGTTCCAATCCAAATTTAGTAAACCTGAGACTATTTTATATTTTTAACAAGTGGCCCAGATGATTCTTATTTGTGAGATATTATGTGTCAAATTTGTTAATAAGTACTGTGTCAGAGTGCTGAGACTTTAAGCTTCATCCTGTTTCTACCCCAGGTTCTCAAACTTGATCATCATCTAAATACATACTAAAGAGCTTGTTAAAAAATATTGACACTCTGGTTTTTCTACCAAATCTACTGAATTAGATTATTCAGCTAGTACTATGCACATAAAATGCACATCGTTAACAATCACTGGATTGTGTTTTTGAGTTTTTACTTTGTTCAACGAAGAGTTGCCCTGATAAGTTTTCTTCATACTGTGACCAATAGTTTACATTTTCCAAGGGCAGTCTGAGAAGAATGGCAGAAAGCTAATTACACAGAAATTCAGTCCATAGTATTGATCGTATGAAGTTATCCAACCTACAGTGATAGAACCTAGGAAAACGTCACTTCATTATTAAGACCCTATTTTTGTCACCTGTTAATTTTTCTAATCACTAGTCATAAGGTTAAGAAATCAGAAACTTCTTTCCATCTTTTACTAATCTGTACTCCTGTAGCCTTCCACAGGCCCAATGTGCTAACAGATTCTTCTGGCAGGGGACAGTTTAAGAGAGAATGGAGAAATTTAGTCAAAGACAAGGCTGCAGACAGAGAATCAATCAGGTAACTGCTATTTTCCCTTATACTTTATAAAAATTAGGTTCTGAAATATAAATTTCAGAAGCCAAATTTGACTATAATTTTCATTAGGCATCATCACCACAGAATACTCATAAAATCATCAGAGTCCAAATATTCAACATCCCTACAGAAGTATACTTATGCTATAAGAAGTACTTACAATTGAAAATAATCTACAAGGCTGATGAGATTTAAACTAGCCATACACAAAAAATTAAAATTCAGTATTTTAGAACTTTTGTATGAGTAAATTTAGAGGCTCAAAAGGCTAAAGAAGTATGAACATAAAAATTTCTGAAGTACCCTTGTCAAGGCATACTAGCAATTATCTAACCCCGACATTAGGCAAATAAATAAGATAATCAAATTTTGTACCACTTATATACTGTTTTCAATAGGAAAATATTTTCTAGTACTGGAACAACCAGATACAACTTCGCACTTGCCTGTTGTTACTGTTTCCTTAAGGTCAAACTGAACCCGCTGCATTTGCGCAAACTGGTGCAAGGCTGATACCGGATTTATCTCTCCATGCTTGTATTTCATTATAAATTCCTTAGGTATTTTTTTTGGAGGAAGGAGAGGATTTGAAATAGATGAAAGACCTTTGGAGAGCAATGGTTCTGGAAAATTACCTAAAAATAAATGTTTACGCTTGTCAACTTGGTTAAATTAAAAAGAATAATAAGACAAGCAAAAGCACCAAACCCTTTCCTAAAATGGAAGGTGTTCCAGACACATTTAGTCACATGTGTTTTTCATTAACAATGAGTTTCTACTACTAAAGAAGTGTAACCTGTTACTGTATATATCTTTTAGAGTACTATTTTGCAAAGTACTATCATTGTCATATAATTAAGTGATATCAAAGGATCCTAGCATTTCAGTGATGTCAAGGTCTTCAGATGCTCTCTAAGCCAGTTTTATCCATGATGTCACTAAGGCCTAAAATGTATTAAGACAGATTTGGGACTAGAACCTAGTTTCTGCTTCCCATTCACTATTTCATATTACCTTTCACGTTGAATTCAATCAAATTTTTAGTGTGTCTGTCCCTGCTTTACACTTAACACTCTACTGAGTGATATGTGGAATAGAAACCAGTATAAATCCAGTCCTCTCTCCTGAAGGGAGTGACACAGCCTCACCTCAAAAAGGCAAGACACACTGGAAGTGGTTGTACACCCAAGTGGTAAAGATTAAGTCAGTAGCCAAGGGAAGGACTTCTACTGTGATGGGAGTCAAATCCAAGTTTCAGTCGGGACATGGCCACAGGTAAATGGATATATATCCAGGAAACATTTAAACCGGGGGCTCAACAAAACTAACTGGCCATCTCAGAATCTTAAAGAACGTAGGCGTTAGTACAAATGTAAAGGAGTTTGTACCCGTCACTTGAGTAACCTTGGATGTCATGTTCGACAAGCTGTAACTTTCCGAGGAACATCCTGTGGGTGTGGTTACCGTCTGGGCTGATGGCTGAACTGCCAAGTTCTTTTTCAGCATCTGGGCAAAGCTAGGGACCCGAGAACTCTGAAACCAGTCATCGTGGCCAGACATTTTCTCACCTACAAATTGTAAGAAAGTTGGCAGAAGACAAAAAAAAAAAAAGTACTACGTAAACTAAAAATACTCTGAAATAAAAACCAACCACATTCCCATAAGCGGCCTTTACACACACATGACAAGCGCTAAACCTCTAACTGATGTCACGGCTGCTCTGTGCCTACAGTTTTACGGGTGACAAAACTATCTCTCCTAAATCCCTCCCCCAAAGCACTACTACAAAGAGGAAAGAAGGGACGAGGTGGTCCGTGGTGAAAAGCCCTTCCTCGGGTGTCAGGAAAAACAACAACAACAAAAAGAATACATTTGAGACCCGCAGCGGCCCGCGAGTCCCAGCCCAACACCCACTCACCAAAATTGTCCTTCTTGCCCTGCTGGCCAGACCCTGCCGGCGGGCAGCTCTGACGGAGCCGCAGGCCGGGTGCTCGCCGGCCGGCTGCTGCCGACGCCGTGGCTTCTTCCTCCCTGCCTCAACCTCTCACTTCAAACCGCTTGGCCTGACAACCACACGCCCAGGGCTGCGTCTTTCAAATGGCTGCCTCACGACGTCCCTGCAGGCCAGGGACTGACGCCCCCGCGCCCTGCCTCAACCAGTCACCAACCGTCTCCTAGGCTCGCGCTACCGCCCCCCGCGCCTGCGCCTACGCGTGCGCGCCTGCGCCTACGCGTGCCCGCCGCGCTCCACGGCTTGCGTCGCCAAGCGTCTGGACGCCGCAGAACGTCGCGCACGTTTAAGGCCGCGGGGTGTGTTCCCAGCTTTCCGAGGGTGGGTATCCAGGCCCCTTGGCCGCCTTGACTGCTGGAGCACGCCGGTAACGTTGAGCAGTTCGGCCCCTTCGCTCCCCTGCCCGACGCCCTCTACGCACACCTGCCCCCTACCCACTCCATCCTGACAGAGCACTGGAATGGGGTCTCCTTATCTAGGGTCCTTGGAGGCAGCCCTAGGGCTACCTGTGTGTGTGTGTGTGTGTGGGTAGTTTCAAGGAAACCCTTCGCTTTGTCCCCAGTTATACTCTGAGAAGGTCCCTGTGGACAGGGTTTGGCCTCACGGTGTCTTTATTGTTTACAGGAAAAAAACCACCCTGGATTCTTGCAGAAGCTTCACATGGGGCCAAGCCAGGAACAGTCCTGAAAACAGGTATGGCAAACCCAGTGTGCCTGTCCTCAGTTCTTGGCTCTTGTGAAAATTGAAGGAGGCTCTGATAGAGGTGTTGCTGAGACACCGCTGAAAATATTTTAACTAGTATTTTACTAAACAAGATTTGGCATGTAACTCATGGAATTGAGTGAGATTGTTATAACAAAATTTAAATGACCCTCTACTTCTTTACGTGGGAAAGGCTTCTCAAGGGTTAAATCACTTTAAAAAAAATAGAAAAAATAACAGAATTGATGGTGTGCTACCTCATTATAGCAAGAAGTAATATCCGTCCACAAATACATGGGTTAATTGGGAGAAAAAACAACATCATTTTCTCATTAAGTAGTGCATTTTCAATAAAAGCAACATGTTCTTTAGTGGTTATCAGAATGTGTTGGTTATGACGTTTTGATCAAGTGCTCGTTGATAACTGTAATGATAACTCAGTCTAGGTTTTTTTTTCCTTTAATATTTAGAAACTTTTGCTTACAGGAGATTAAAAAGTTCAAATGTTGCCGAGAAGTGTGGTAAGGATGGTGAATAAAACTTCTAAGTACAAAATTACATAATTACATTAGGATCAGTTTGAGTAGGGACGCGGAATGGAAATAGAAGCTAAAGAAGTAAAAGGAATGGTTAAAAATGACTCTTAAAGATAAAGCATATGTATATAATGTTTTATTTTGAAATAATTTTAGATTTACAGAACACTTGTAAAGATAGAGTTCCTCTATACTCTTCCATCCAGTTTCCCCTAGTGTTAACATCTTACATAGCATAGTACATTTATCAAAACTAAGCAATTCACATTGGTACAAAACTACTAACTGTACTATATACTTTATTTGGATTTCACCAGGTTTTTAATTAATGTCCAGATTCAACCCAGGATACCCCATTGCACTTAGCAGTCATGTCTCTTTCGTCTTCTGTGGTTTAAATGGTAGTTTCTCAGTCTGTCCTTGTTTTTTATGACTTTGATCCTTTTGAAGAGTACCAGTTGGATATTTTGTAGAATGGCCCTCAATTTACATTTGCCTAATGTTTTCTCATGCTTAAACAAGAGTTAAGGATATTTGGTAAGACTACTATGGAGGTGAAGTGCGCATCTTGTGGCATATCAAGGAGTACATGATATCAGCAGCTATTAGTGGTGATGTTAACCTTGATGACTTGTTAAGGTTGTGTCTGTCAGGTTTCTCCACTCTGAAGTTACTATTTTCCCTTTTCTGTACTCTGTTAGAAGGAAGTCCAGCATACACACAAGGGGAGGGAAATAGAGATACATCTCCTGGAGAGAAGAGTATCACAGTTTATAGACATATGTTAAAACCACCATGTTAATAAATATTTTTAGGGAGATAATTTGAGGCTGTGTAAATATCCTGTTTCACCCTGGAGTTTGACTAATTTTCATTTTGCCTGAAGCAGTTATTACTGTGGTATTCTTATTTTTTTAAATAAGTTTTCTCAGTTAAATTTCTTCTTTTTTATTAAAATATAATTGACACATAACATTATATTAGTTTCAGTTGTAAAACATATGATTTAGGGCTTCCCTGGTGACACAGTGGTTAAGAATCTGCCTGCCAATGCAGGGGACACGGGTTCAAGCCCTGGTCCAGGAAGATCCCACATGCCATGGAGCAACTAAGCCCGTGTGCCACAACTACTGAGCCTGCTCTCTAGAGCCCGTGTGCCAGAACTCCTGAGCCTGCGAGCCACAACTACTGAAGCCTGTGCGCCTAGAACCTGTGCTCTGCAACAAGAGAAGCCACCGCAATGAGAAGCCTGTGCACTGCAATGAAGGCCCAACACAGCCAAAAATAAATAAATTTATTAAAAAAAACATATGATTTAGTGTATGTATATATTGCAGGTTGATCACCACAACAAGTGTAGTTAACATCACCACATACAGTTATAAATATTTTGTTTGTGATAAGAACTTTTAAGATCTACTATCTTAGCAAATATTGTGCATAACATCCCCAGGACTTATAACTGGAAGTTTGTACCTTTGACATCCCCACCCCTTGCCTCTGGCAACCACGCATCTGTACTCTGAATCTATGACTTCATTTTTTTTTTTTGCGGTACGTGGGCCTCTTACTGTTGTGGCCTCTCCCGTTGCGGGGCACAGGCTCCGGACGCCCAGGCTTAGCGGCCATGGCTCATGGGCCTAGCTGCTCCGCAGAATGTGAGATCTTCCTGGACCGAGGCACGAACCCATGTCCCCTGCATCGGCAGGTGGACTCTCAACCACTGCGCCACCAGGGAAGCCCTATGACTTCATTTTTTAAAAATTCGATATGTAAGTGAGATCATACAGTATCTGTATTTCTCTGTCTTATTTCCCTTAGCATAATGCCCTCAAGGTCAATCCATGTTGTTGCAAATGGCAAGATTTCCTTCTTTCTATGGGTGAATAATATTCAGTTGTGTGTATATATACATATATGTGTGTGTGTATATATATATGTGTATATATATATATATATATCATCTTTATCCATTTCACCATTGATGGACAGTTAGGTTGTTTCATGTCTTGGCTATTGTAAATAATGCTGCAGTGAACATGGGGGTGCAGATATCTTTTCCAGTTACTTTTTTCATTTCCTTAAGATAAATACCCGGTGGTGGAAATGCTGGATCGTATGATAGTTCTATGTTTAATTTTTTGTGGAACCTCTATACTGTTTTCCATTACCAGTGAAGGAATTTACATTCCCACTAACAGTGTATGGGCGTTCCCTTTTTCTCCACATCCTCCCCTGGTAATTTCTTTCTTTCTTTCTTTCTTTTTTTATTGGGGTATTGTTGTCTTACAACGTTGTGTTAGTTTCTACTGTACAGTGAAGTGGAGTTCCCTGTGCTATACAGCAGGTTCTCATTAGTTATCTATTCTATATATATTAGTGTATATATGTTAATCCCAATCTCCCAATTCATCCAACCTCCCCATCCCCCCTTGGTGTCCATACGTTTGTTCTCTACATCTATTCACCTGTTATTTCTTGTCTTTTAAATAATAGCTGTTATTAGATGTGAAGTAGTATCTCATTGTGGTTTTGATTTGTATTTCCTTGATGATTAGTGATGTTGAGCATTTTTTCATGTACCTGTTGGCCATCTGTATACATTCTTTGGGGGAAATGTGTATTCAAATCTTCTTCCCATTTTAAAAATCAGATTGTATGGGGTTTTTATATTGAGTTTTATGATCTCTTTATATATTTTGATATTAACCCCTTATCAGATATACAATTTGCAATTTTTTCCCCTTTCCATAGGTTGCTTTTTCATTTTGTTAATGGTTTCCTTTCCTGTGCAGAAACTTTTTAGTTGAATATAGTCTCACTTGTTTATTTTTGCTTTTGTTGCCTTTGCTTTTGGTGTCAAATTCAAAAAATCATTGCCAAGACCAAAGTCAAGGAGCTTACCACCTATGTTTTCTACTAGGGGTTTTATGGTTTCCAGTCTTATGTTCAAGTCTTTAATCCTTTTTGAGTTTATTTTTGTGAATGGTGTGAGATAGTGGTCTAGCTTTATTTTTTTGCATGTGGCTGTCCAGTTTTATTGGAGAGACTAACCACTGTATATTCTTGGCTTTTTTATCATAAATTAATTGACCATATATGCGTGGGTTTATTTGTGGGCTCTCTGCTCTATTCTGTTGATCTATGTGTCTGTTTTGTGCCAGTACCATAGTGTTTTGACTACTGTAGTTTATTGTGTAGTTTGAAATCAAGAAGCATGATGCCTCTGGCTTTGTTCTTTCTCAAGATTGCTTTGGGTATTTGGGATCTTTTGTTGTTCCATACAAATTTTAGTATTGTTTGTCTATTTCTTTGAAAAAAATGCCATTGGAAATTTGAGAGGGATTGCACTGAATCTGTAGATTGCTTTGGGTAGTATGGACATATAAACAATATTAATTTTTCCAATCCATGAGAATGGAATGTTTTTCCATTTATTTGTGTCATCTTCAGTTTCTTTCATCAGCGTCTTATAGTTTTCACCATACAGGTTTTTCAGCTTCTTGGATAATTTCTTCCTAGGTATTTTATTCTTTTTTGATGCAATTGTAAATGGGATTGTTTTATTAATTTCCCTTTCTGATAGTTCTTTTTTTTTAAATTTATTTTATTTTTATTTTTGGCTGTGTTGTGACTTTGTTGCTGCACACAGGCTTTTCTCTAGTTGTGGCGAGCGGGGGCTACTCTTCGTTGCAGTGCGTGGGCTTCTCATTGTGGTGGCTTCTCTTCTTGTGGAGCATGGGCTCTAGGCATGCGGGCTTCAGTAGTTGCAGAACGCAGGCTCAGTAGTTGTGGCTCGTGGGCTCTAGAGCACAGGCTCAGTAGTTGTGACGCATGGGCTTAGTTGCTCTGCGGCATGTGGGATCTTCCCAGACCAGGGCTTGAACCTGTGTCCCCTGCATTGGCAGGCAGATTCTTAACCACTGTGCCATCAGGGGAGCCCCTGATAGTTCTTTATTAGTGTATATAAATGCACCAGATTTTTGTATGCTGATTTTGTATCCTGCAACTTTACTGAATTTGTAAATTAGGTCTAAGTCTTTAGGGTTTTCTATTTGTAATATGTCATTTGCAAATAGAGATAGTTTTAATTCTTTCATTCCAGTTTGGATGCCTTTCATTTATTTTTCTTGCCTCTAGCTAGGACCTCCAATACTATGTTTAATAAAAGTGGTAAGAGTGGGCATCCTTGTCTTGTTCTTCATCTTAGAGGAAAACCTTTGAGCTTTTCACTGTTGAGTATCATGTTACCTGTGGGCTTGTCATAAATGGCTTTCATTATCTTGAGGTATGTTCCCTCTATACCCAATTTGTTGAGAGTTTTTATCATAAGTGGATGTTGAATTCTGCATATATTGGGACAATTATATTTATTCTTCTTTTTGTTAACTTGATATATCACGTTGATTGATTTGCAGATGTTGAACCATCCTTGCATCACTGTAATAAATCCTACCTGATCATGGTGCATGATCCTTCTTTTAATGTATTGTTGAATTCAGTTTGCTAATATTTTGTAGATGGTTTTTACTTCTGTGCTGATCAGGAATATTGACCTATTATTTTCTTTTCTTGTGCTGTCCTTGTCTGGTTTTGGTGTCAGGGTAGTGCTGGCCTCATAAAATGAGTTTTGGGATATTCCTTCCTCTTGCATTTTTGGCAAGAGATTGAGAAGGATTGGTATTAATTCTTTTTAAATGTTTGGTAGGATTCCCCAGTGAAGGTGTCTGGTCCTGGACTTTTGTCTGTTGGGAGGTTTTTGATTATTGATTCAGTCTCCTTACTAGTAATTGGTCTGTTCATATTTTCTACTTCTTCCTGATTCAGTCTTGGTAGGTTGTGTGTTTCCAGGAATTTATTTCTCCTTGGTTGTTCAATTTGTTGGTGTATAATTGTTCATAGTAGTATCTTAGGATCATTTGTATTTCTGTAGTATCAGTTGTAATGTATCTTCTTTCATTTATGATTTTATTTATTTGAGCCTTCTCTTTTTTCTTGTTGACTCTAGCTAAAGGTTTTTCGATTTTGTTTATCTTTTCAGAGAGCCAGCTCTTAGTTTCACTGATCCTTTCTATTGTCTTTTTTCCTCCTCCAGTTTTATTGAGATATAGTTGACATCCAGCACTGTATGAATTTAGGGTGTACAGCATAATGATTTGACTTACATACATCATGAAATGATTATCACTATAGGTTTAGTGAACATCCATCATCTCATATAGATATGAAATTAAAGAAAGAGAAAAAAATGTTTTCCTGTGATGAGAACTCAGAATTTACTCTCTTAACAACTTTCATACATAACATACAGCAGTGTTAATTATATTTATCATGTTGTACTTTACATCCCCAGTACTTATTTATCTTATAACTGGAGGTTTCTACCTTTTGACTGTCTTCGTCCAATTCCTCCTCTCCTAATCCCTGCTTCTGGTAACTATGAGTCTGGTCTCCTTTTCTATGAGTTTATTTGTTTTTGAAGTATAATTGACCAACAACATTGTGTTAGTTCCTGTTACAGAACATAGTGATTTGATCTTTCTACACAGTTCAAAATAATCACCACAATAAATATAGTTACAATCTGTTAACATAAAAAGATACTACAGAGTTACAGACTGTATTCCCCACACTATACATTTCATACCTGTGACTCATTTATTTTACAGCTGGAAGTTTGTACCTCTTAATCTCCCTCATTTATTTCTTTCCACCCCCTCCAGCCTCTCTCCCATCTGGCAACCACCTGTTTGTTCTCTATATCTGTAACTAGGTTGAGCTGCATTCCACAGGCCTGCAAGTTTTGTAATTGCCTAGCCTCAAGACTGAAGAAAAAGCCCATAGACAGCGATATCGGTGGCTTATTGGATATTGACATCAGGTTGGCTTATTGGTTACCAGGGAAACCAGCAAAGGGGCATGTCCCTCATAACCCCTTTGATACACTAGGAGGGCGGAGCCTTTCTGATCTAAAGATTATAACAATCACTATCTGACGCTGGGGGCAACCATGTAGGCAGTTACTGATTAGGCTCTATGAATGAGAGAGAAGGTTAGTCATTTGAGTAGCATGTAGATAAAGCATGTACTGGTTGAGCAAGGGATGTACAGAGAGCAAGAGAATCTCCATCTTGCGTGGCCTGATAGTATATTCTGTTTCTGTTTTGTTATGTTTATTCATTTGTTTTTTTTTATATTTTACATATAAGTGAAATAATACAGTATTTTCTTTCTCTACATGACTTATTTCACTTAGCATAATACCTTCTTGGTCCATTCATGTTGTTGTGTCAGGCAAGTTTTCATTCTTTTTTTCTGGCTGAGTAATATTCCTCTGTGTGTGTGTATGTATAGGTACCACATCTTTGTCCATTCATCTTTGGTGGGTACTTAGGTGGCTTCCATATCTTAGCTATTGTAAATAATGCTGCTATTAACATATTTTTTCTAATTAATGTTTCTGTTTTCCTTGGATAAATACCCAAGAGTGGAATTGCTGGATCATATGGTAGTTCTATTTTTAATTTTTTAAGGAATCTCTATACTGTTTTTATAGTGACTGCACCAATTTACATTCCCACCAACAGTGTATGAAGGTTCCCTTTTCCA
The DNA here is from genome assembly GCF_059928025.1 of Delphinapterus leucas. Lineage (NCBI taxonomy): Eukaryota > Metazoa > Chordata > Mammalia > Artiodactyla > Monodontidae > Delphinapterus > Delphinapterus leucas. Next base: position 19,233,801 of record NC_143133.1, read on the forward strand.
CATCCTTGCCAGTATTTGTTATTTGTTGCCTTTTTCATGATAGTCATTCTGACAAGTGTGAGGTGGTATCTCATTGTGGTTTTGATTTGCATTTCTTTGATGATTAGTGATGTTGAGCAGCTTTTCAATTGCCTTTTGGCCATCTGTATGTCTTCTTTGGAAAAATGTCTGTTCAGATCCTCTGTCCATTTTTAATAGGGTTGTTTTATTGATCTTGCGTTGTATGAGTTCTTTTATATTTTGGATCTTAACCCCTTATCAAATGTATCATTTGCAAATATCTTTCTGCCATTCAGTAGGTGGCCTCTCATTTTGTTGATAGTTTCCTTTGCTCTGCAAAAGTTTTTTAGTTTGATGTAGTCCCGTTTGTTTATTATTGCTTTCGTCCCCTTGCTTGAGGAGACATATCCAAAAGAATATTACTAAGGCTGATGTCAAAGAGCTTACTGGGTGTGTTTACTTTTAGAAGTTTTATGGTATCTAATCTTATATTTAAGTATTTAATCCATTTTGAATTTATTTTTGTGCATAGTGTGAGAGAGTAGTCCAGTTTGATTATTTGGCATGTAGCTGTCTAATTTTCCCAAGACCATTTGTTGAAAAAGCTGTCTTTTCCCCACTGTATATTCTTGCCTCCTTTGTGGTTGATTAATTGCCCATATAAGTGTGGGTTTATTTCTGGGTTCTCTAGTCTGTTCCATTGATCTATGTGTCTCTTTATGTGCCAATACCAGACTGTTTTAATGACTGTATCTTTGTAGGATAATTTGAAATCAGGGAGCGTGATACCTCCAGCTTTGTTCTTCTTAAGATTTTTCTTTGGCTATTCAGGGTTTTTTTGTGTTTCCATACAAATTTTAGAATTATTTGTTCTAGTTCTGTGAAAAATGCCATTGATATCTCAAACTCTTGTGGTTGTCTAAGTAGTCTACTTTGTTCTTAGTGCCTCTCTGTAGTTGAGCATGTGCCAAAATCTTTCATTGTCCCAAAGGGGAGGACTTCAATCATTACCTAGATGCAGACTGATTGGAAGCTGGACCCTCAGGGATCAGCTTTTAAAGTATGAAGACTTTCAGGGGAAGACTCAGCAGTAGGCTTTTCTGTTTCATGGGAAGACTCAGCAATGGGCTTTGCAGTTTGCTCCCTCTGCATTGAGTTCTGGGGTGACAGCTAATTAAGAACTTTTCTTTGTTTGCCTCCATCCCATTTAACCCACAAACCCAACCCTACTAGCCACCAGGTCCAGGCTATCAAGAGCTGTGTCCTCTGGGTGGCAGCTACAAAAGCTGTGGTGCCAGGCATGTGCACAAGCTCCTTTCTCAGAGAGACAGTGGTGACCTGACTTGGGGCAGAGGGAAAACATGAAGATGGCACGCACCAGCCTCTCTGGTCTCTGGAGAGGTTTTCAATGGTCCCTCATGAAGATGGCACTCACCAGCCTCTCTGGACAGGTTTTCAATGGTCCCTTATATACTTGTTTTAGTTGAAGCCTGCCCTTCAGGCCACGGGTAGGAAGATAAATTAATAAGCTTCTTTCACAGAAAGACTGGGCATGTCAGTCTGCTGCTTCTCCACCATGCCCTGGGGGAATAGCCAGTTAAGAACTCTGTTTTTTACAGTCCTGTGGGACTTACGAATATAAGCCTTTCTGTCCACCAGAGCCAGCAGTCAAGGGGTGACTCTTGGGTGATATGCACAAAAACTAGGGCACCAGATATGTGCACTAACTCCTTTCTGGGAGATACCATGACCTGGAGTTATGCAGAGGGAGAGCACAGGGCTTCCCTGGTGGCACAGTGGTTGAGAGTCTGCCTACCAATGCAGGGGACACGGGTTCGTGCCCTGGTCTGGGAAGATCCCACATGCCGCGGAGCGGCTGGGCCTGTGAGCCGTGGCCTCTGAGCCTGCGCGTCCGGAGCCTGTGCTCTGCAATGGGAGAGGCCATAGCAGTGAGAGGCCCTCGTACCGGAAAAAAAAAAACAAAAAAAAAAAAAGAGGGAGAGCACAAAGGTGGCCTCTGTTATCTTTGGAGAATATTTCAGTAGGGGCCTAATGTGTGTTACATTAGGTGCGTGCCCCTTAGACCAAAGCCTTAAGATAAGCAAATAGACCTCTTTTACAGAAAGACTGGGTGTTTCAGTCAGCTTCCTCACCGCTTGGCCCAGGATGTCCTCAGAACTGTTTCTCAGTTCAGAACTGTTTCTCAGTTCACCATAGCCTTGTGTGTTTTGTGAATGCAAGTCCTGTGTTGCTAGATGTTTTGGGGGCTCATCTCTCAGGTGCAGGTCTTAAAAGTTGCCAGGTGTGGGGTTCAGACCCTTTGCTCCTCAGGGAGAAGCTTGGAGTTGTGAGTTTCCTACTGTTTGTGGGTCACCACACTAGGGGTGGGGTTTTCAGCAAGATTGTGTCTCAGCCTCTCCTACCTGTTCCGATGTGGGGTTTTTTGGTCGCCCATTGCGTAGGAGTTTTTCAGCTAGTTTTGTGGTTTCTTTCAGAGGAAATTGTTTTATATGTAGCTGTATATTCGGTGTGTCTGTGGGAGGAGGTGAGTTCGGGATCTTACTGCTTCACCATCTTGAACCATAACTTCTACTGTGGTGTTCTAATGGTGATTTTCTCTTTCTTTCATTCCTCTTACATTTGTTATTTGGAATTCTTTTTAAGAAACATTTGTCCCCTTCCCTTACATACCAGTGTGGAGTCACTGATATTTATTTTATTATTTGGGTATAATCCATTACTGTCATTATTTTGTCGTTCAGATTATTCCAACATTGGGAGCTCTTTCATTGTTGCCTCCTGTGCCCTTTTGACATGTTCCCATTTTAAAAAAGTATTTCCTTACTTTCTGGAACTATAAGATGTGCTTGTATTTTCCACGCCCTACACCTACTCCAGGAAGCCCTGGTTATTTTTACTGGATAATGATAATGAGAAACTAAGATCTTGGAGCTAGTTGTACTTGTTGCTTTAGAAGTGTCATTGCTTCTATGCTTGCACAGAAAACAGAACTAGTAAATATATTTATGTATGCTAACTCATATATGCAGACACATTTGTATTTTGGTATCTGTACATAATGATGAGTTTATACCTTTGTCTGTAATCCAACACCACAACATTCATTCTAGCCTTCCCCCTCGCCTGTGTGTCTCTTCTTACTCTGACAATGAGAAATGTGGCTGTGTCTACAGTTTATCTGTTGAGCATGTAAAGTAGTCGCAGATTTGTTAACCAGTATCACTATGAGAAACATATTTACCAACTAAAGCACAGTGCTTAGTTCTTTTTTTTTTCTTTAGTCTTACATTATCTGGTCAGAACACTGTTTTCCAGAGTTACTTAGGTCAGTTGTTTTTGCATCCCCTTCAGTGAGATCATGTCATGGTTTTATAACACAGTTATATTCATTTGTCACAGCCTGCACTTCATCCTGGCATCCCTCTTGGTCTTTTAAACTTGCATACAGTTAAGCTTACTTTCATCAAGTACAGTTCTGTGGGTCTTGACAGATACATGGGGTCATATATTGACCATCTCAGTTCCATGCAGAATGGTTCCATTACCCTAACATTTCCATATGTGACCCACCTCTGTTCCTTCCCTTTACTCTTGGAAATCACTGGTCTGTTTTCAGTATAGCTTTTTTTTTTCCTTTTCTATAATGTCATACAAATAGTATCATACAATATGTAACCTTTTAGATCTGGCTTCTTTCATTTAGAAAAACACATTTAAGATTCAGCCAAGTTGTTAGGTGAATAAATAGCTTATTCATTTTTGTTGCAGAGTAGTATTCCATTGTATGCATATAACACTGTTTATCTGTTCACCTGTTGAAGGACATTTTGGTTGTTACCACCTTTTGGTAATTATGAATACAGCTACTTATCCTAAGTAGGATTGCTGGGTTATACAGTAAGTGTCCTAGTCTGTTTGGGCTGCTATAACAAAAATACCATAGACTGGGTGGCTTAAATAACAAATATTTCTCATAGTTCTGGAGGGTTGCAAGTCCAGATTGCTGGCAGATTCCGTGTCTGATGAAAGATGCCGCTTCCTGGTTCATAGATGGCCATCTTCTTGCTGTGTCCTCACATGGCAGAAGGGACAAGAGAGCAATCCGGAGTCCCTTTTATAAGGGCACTAATCCCATTCATAAGGGCTCATGATCTAATCACCACTCAGAGGTCCCACCTCCACTTACCGTCACATTGGGAATTAGGTGTCAAGATATGAATTTTAGGGAGGCCCCAACATTTGGTCCATAGCAGTAAACGTATACTTAAATTTAGAAAAAACTGCCAGAATTTTCCAGCGTGACTATAACATTTTTGCAATCCCACCAACAATAAATAATTCCTATTGCTGTGCACTCTTACCAGCATTTGGTATTGTTAGTTTTTTTAACTATTATTTTAGCCATTATAGTAAGTATGTAGTGGTATCTAATTGTCGTTTTAATATGGACTTCCCTAATGACTAATGATGTTGAGTATCTTTTCATATATCTTTGCCATTCTTTAGTTAAGTGTCTGTTCAAGTCTTTTGCCCATTTTCTAATTGGAAATTTTCTTATTAAGTTTGAAGAGTATTTGTATATTCTTTATACATATCCTTCATTGGATATGTGGTTTGCAGATATGTTCTCCCAGTTAGTGGCTTGAGTATTTATTCTCTTAACAGTGTCTTTGTAGATCAGAAGTTTTTAATTTTGATCAAGTCCAATTTACAGGCATACCTTGGAGATATAGTATGTTCAGTTCTAGACCACTGAAATAAAGTGAGTATCACAGTAAAGCGGGTTACACGAATTTTTTTGTTTCCCAGTGCATATGAAAGATATGTTTACACTATACTGAAGCCTATTAAGGGTGAAATAGCATTATGTCTAAAAAAACAATGCACATACCTTAATTTAAAAATACTTAATTGGTGAAAAATTCTAACCAGCATCTGATAATACAGGCTTGCCAAACATTCAATTTGTAAAAAAAAAAAAAAAAAAAAGAAATGCAGTATCTGTGAAGCACAATAAAGCAAAGCTCAGTAAAACGAGGTATGCCTATGTCAATTTTTTCTTTTATGGATCATGCTGTTGATATTGTCTCTAAAAACTCATTGCCAAACCCAAGGTCACACATTTCTCCTATGTTTACTTCTAGACAGTTTTATAATTTTAAGTTAGGTATATATTTTTCCACTTGGAGTTAATGTTTTGTATAAGGTATTAGGATTATGTTGAGCTTTTTTTTTTTTTTTATGCCTATGGACATCCAGTTATTCCAACACCATTTGAGAAAACTATTTTTTTTCTATTGAGTTTCTTTTGCACCTTTGTCAAAAAACAATTTGGCAGATTTATGTGAAGGCTACTTTTCCTTAAAACACTGGTTAGAACTTCCAGTATGATATTGTATATCATAGCAGTGAAACATTGCTTTGTTCTGGATTTTAAAGGGAAAGAATTCATTCTCTCACCATTAACTATGCTGTTAGCTATAGGTTTTTCACAGATGTCCTTTATTAAGCTTAGGAAATTCTCTTCTGTTCCTAATTTGATGAAGATTTTTTTTTTATTGTTAATGGATGTTGAATTTTCTTGAATGCTTTTTTGTATCTTTTGAGATCTTTTTCTTTTTTTTCTGTTCAGGAAGCATTTTATTGTTGCTCCAAGTTTAAGAATTTTCACTGACAGAAAATCAACTTTTAGAAACTCTCCCACATTGCTCTGCTCAACTTCTGAATCTTGGGATTTGCAGACATTCAACATATTTCTCTCCAGTACGGACAATCATTTCACCCATGATTGATGGATCAGTCTTAACTTCCAATTTCAATACTTGGCCTTTACTTAGGAAGCTCTTCAGGACCGTTTTTAATTCAGTAAGAGTGGCTTCATCTAAAGAAGTTGCAGTGGTAACTGTGCAAGGTGCTTCTCCATGGTGGACACTCATTGTAGAAAAGGCAGAGATAACTCCAGCGATATCGTTCAAGTGACCATTTTCAGCCAGCAAATTGAGCGGGTTGGACATGAAGGGAGAAAACCTCTCTTTTGTTGTCATGTCATTTAAGCTTTTCACTTTAATGGAACGCTTTGCATAGGGATTCATAATAGAAGCAGCCGTTTTGGGTTCCTTCAAGATTTGTGCTATTCCTTTTCTACTTGCTTCAGTTTATCCTGTTTAAATGCAGCAGAATAAAGAGCACATCAGAAAACGCTTTTGCATACCTCGTGCAGTCAGATCTCATGTTTTTCAAACTTTACTAATGAAAAACCCGAGAGGCAGGTAAATTCGTTAGCTTTCCCGACATCACAACAGCAGGTGAGGGTGAGCCAAGGGCTCTTCCTCTTGTACCACAGCCTCCACGGTGCCCTGGGGTCCTTTGTACATCTCACAAGCGCCGTCACTGTGCCGACTGCCGGGGAGTGCAAGATGGTGAGAACAGTCGCTGCTCTTGGAGACTCAGAGAGCAAGCTGGGAGGACAGATTTGTGGGCAAATAACTGTGGCAGTGTGATAAGTGTCTGCTGAAGTATGGACAAGGAGTCCGAAAGGAAGATTCCTTGACTGCCTGGAGGTATTGGGGGAGGCACCCAGGAGGACATGCCCTGTGAGCTGACCTTGGAAGGGTGGGGCTGGATCCTGACCAAAGCACAGCCGTGAGTGGATGTTAGGCTGGGGGAAAGTGATGAAGAGGGGCATTGTCTCATTCCTCTCATGGTCTTCAGGAAGTATCTTGTCCCTGCCATGGTAGCATTTACTAATTGTTAAGCGAGGGGCTGCAGAGTTCTTGCCTACATTGATTTCCTCATTCTCCCCCGCTCCCTGCTTTTTAAATTGCAAAAGCACTATAGGCTAATGATAGAAATCGCAAGCAATGCAAAAAACAAAAAAAGCAGTAAAAAAAAAAAAAGGGAAAGGTCTGTCTCATTCCTTCCTTAATCTCCTTACTTGAGACAGTCGCTATGAATATGTAGTTTGGTGGGTATTCTTCCAGTATTTTTCTATAGATATGCAGACATACAAACTATATAGTTTGTTTTGCAGCAGTGAAGTTATATATATTGCTCTGCAGTTGCCTTTGTGGTAGTATGTGGGCAAATTGCCATTTTTTTTTAACAGCTGTAAGTTGTGTCCAGTGTTTTTGCAAGTACAGATACCTAATGTTGCAATAAATATTCTCGTACATATAAAAAAAAACATACCATATATCTGAACAGGTGGCCTCATCACAAGCTTGGCAAATGGCCTGACCACAGATGTGCTGAAGCATCACACTTGCAGGGAGAGCCCAGACACTGCTGGGGTGGCCATCTTCTTCTGGGTGGCTGTAGGTCAGAGATCTTTCTTTTAAAATTTAGTTTGTTAATACAGTGAATTACATTGATTGATTTTCAAATGTTGAACCATCCTTGAATTTCTGGGGTGAACTTCACTTGTGTGTTATGTATTATCCTTTCAATATATTGCTGTGTTCAATTAGCTACTATTTTGTTGAGGATTTTTGCATCTGTGTTCACGAGGAATATTGGGCTATAAGTGTTTCTTTCTTGTAATGTCGTTGGTTTTAACATTAGGATAATTTGGCCTCATAGAATCAGTTGGGAAGTATTCAGTATTCTACTTTCTGACAAAGATTAGGTAGAATTGGTATTATTTCTTCTTTGAATGTTGTATTTTACAGTAAATTTTTCAGAATTTTCAGAATTTTTTCAGTAAAACCATCTGGGGCAGGAGTTTTCTTTTTTTTCGGGGCAGGGAGAAGGTTTTAACTTACAAATTCAATTTCTTTAATCAATATAGAAATATTTATGTTATCTATTTCTTAGGTGAGTTTTGGTATTTTGCACCTTTTAAGGGATTAGCATATTACATCTAAGTTTTGTGTAATTGTGTCAAATATATGGCCATATAATTTTTTATTATTATCTTAATGTCTGTGAGATAAGTAGTGATATCCCCTCTTTTATTCCTAATATTGGTAACTTGTGTCTTCTTCAGCCAGACTAGAGGTTGATCAATTTTATTGATGTTTTCAAAGAAGCAGATTTTGGCTTTATTGATTTTTTCCTGTTATTTTTCAGTTTAAATTTTATTTATTTCTGCTCTCATCTTTATTATGCCCTTCCTTCTTCTTGCTTTGGATTTGTTATTCTTGCTCTCTAATTTCTTTATTCAAGCATAGTTTACTGATCTCAGGTCTTCTTTTCTAATATGAATGTTTAATTCTATAAATTTCCCTCGAAGCACTGCTGTGGCTGCATCCCACAAATTTTGATACGTTTTCATTTTCATTTAGTTTAAAATATTTTAAAATTTCCCTTGGGACTTCCTCTTTGACTCTTGGCTTACTTAGAAGTGTGTTGTTTCATTTCCAGATATTTCAGGATTTTTTTCAGATATCTTGTTTAATTCTGTTATGGTTTAAGACATACTATCTTTGTATGATTTCTATTTTATACTTGTTAAGGTTTGTCTTAGGGTTGAGTATGGTCTGTTTTGGGAATGTTCTGTTTGAACTTGGGAAGAATCTATATTCTGCTGTTGTTGGGTAGAGTGTTTTATAAATACCAACTAAGTCGAGTTGACTTTTAGTGTTGTCCAGGTCATCTATATTTCTACTGATTTTCCTCCTACTTGTTCTATCAGTGACTAAGAGAGGCATCTTGATATCTCCAGCTATAATTGTGAATATGTCTATATTTTCATTCCTATCAGTTTTTAGTTTTTACCTCACATATTTTAAAGTGTAGATGTATACACATATAGGATTATTATGTCATCCTGGATGATTGACCACTTTATGTCACATCACTGTTTGGTCTGATAATATAATATTCCTTGTTGTGTAGTTTATTTTTTATGAAGTTAATATATCTCCTCCAGCTTTCTTTTAGTGTTTTCATGATATGTATCCTTTCGTTTTAAACCTATCTGTATCTTTATATATAAAGTTAATTTATTGTGGTTAGTGTATGGTTAGGTTTTGTTTTTTTATCCAATCCAATATATATATATATATTTTTTACTGGTGTGTTAGGCAATTCACATTTAAAATGATTATTAATGTGGTTGGATTAAAATCTTTAATCTTAAGGCTAGATGTTTTCTGTTCCATTTTTTTTTGCTGACTTCTCTGGGTTTAATTGTACATTTTTTTATGATTCCATTTTATCTCCTCTGTTGACTTAATATTTAGATGTCATTTAAGAACTTTTTTAGTGGTTGCTCTGGAATTTACAGTAATATTTTAAAATAATGTGAGTCAACCTTCAAACAATATTATACCACTTAACATCTGTATATTAATCTTATAACAGTATATTCCCAGTTATTCCTTTATATGCTGTAAACACAATATATTGTTACAGCTTTTTTGCTTTACATAGTTAATTATCTTTTACAGCAATTAAAAACAAAGATATTTTTGTTATCCTCATTTACTTTCAACACTCTACATGTCTTTATATAGATCCAAGTTTCTGACTATATCATTTTCATTCAGAAGTGTTCCTGCCCCTTTTTCAGATGTAATATTGGGGCTAGTTCTCCCAGCGGTAGAACTTTTTTCCTTTTTATTCTCCTCCAGCTTCAGTGGGTTTCCACGAGTTGCCTCAGGCAACAATTTTGTTGCCCTTCCCTCTGCAGATTAGACTTGTATTCCTTGGGAGATATAGAGGACATGGGTCTGGGCAGGGTTTCAGTGGTGGCTGTTCTTCCCAGTATCTAGCCAGTATCATGGGGGAAGCTTTTTCAGGATTCATCTTGATTTATCCTATGAGCATCTTGTGGGATTCCTGGAGAGAAAGCTTACAGGAAGGCACAACAGCCCCTAAGTCTGGCTCCCAGGGGCATCACAGTCTTATTCTAGCCTATGCTTAGCCTATCTGATTAGTTAAAAATTACTGGCTGATTCTTCTTATTAGCTTGTATGGCATTTGTGAGCATTTGGCCCAAGTAAGCAAATGCTCAGGTTCTGTTTGTCCTTATGCCTGTCTCTTCAGATTTTCTGTTAGTTGTTTACACTATGACCTCAGTTTTCTGATGGGTTCAAGAAAAATTGTTAATTTACAATGTGTCCGCTTTTTTTTTCTAAGGGTAGCACAGTGCTTTTTTCCAGTTCTCTACCTCTCCAAGGTGAAACCTCAAGTTCTCTGATTATGTATTTTTATTTTTTTATTTAATTATTTATTATTATTATTATTTTTTTTGCAGTACACGGGCCTCTCACTGTTGTGGCCTCTCCCATTGCGGAGCACAGGCTCCGGACGCGCAGGCCCAGCGGCCATGGCTCACGGGCCCAGCCGCTCTGCGGCATGTGGGATCTTCCCGGACTGGGGCACGAACCCGCGTCCCCTGCATCGGCAGGCGGACTCTCAACCACTGTGCCACCAGGGAAGCCCAGAAGGTATACATTTTGAAGGTGCTTGTTAGGTATAATAGTGAAAGGAGAAACTTTATCTAATAATAGTGAAAGGAGAAACTTTATCTTTCAACTCTCAGTTATTGAACCTATGTTTTTTGTTTATGAGAGATACAGGATGAGATACTGACCACTAGTTTTTTTTTATTTTTTAGTTCATTTAGGTTGTAATATTTTCACAGCACTTTTTAAAAAAATCATTTGTAATATTCTGTAGATCACATTTAAACATTGTTTTAAAGACATGAAATAATATAGTATTTTTTTAAAGTAAAACCACCATTATAAAGTAGAGGAACTTAAGAAGACAAAGATCAAATCTGCTTCATATACAGGATGGGGCAATCTAATACACAGTACAACATTAGTCCTTTCAAACAAGTTTGCTAAGAAACAGCTCCCATGTTTAGTGTTAAAAATAAAATTTAGTGTTAAAAATAAAATAAATTTCTTATTTAGAAACATCAAGATATCATTTGATTAATACAGCCCATTCTTCCCCCAATTTTATACTTGCTTGTCTTCATTTAGAAATTATAAATTCATGAGAAAAGAACAAATTTTGTTATGGTATAAAAATTTTAGTCGGGAACAACAAATTACAAATATTTAATTTTTTTTAACAAACAATACTGTTTTCCTTCCCAAAATGTAAACATCTAGTAAATAAAACAAATGTAACATTCCAGGTATAGAAACACTAGTAATTCACTTAATGAAAGAGGTGTATTTTGGTATATTTGGTGGTAAGGTTTTTTTTTTTTTTTAACATCTTTATTGGAGTATAATTGCTTTACAATGGTGTGTTAGTTTCTGCTTTATAACAAAGTGAATCAGTTATACATATACATATGTTCCCATATCTCCTCCCTCTTGCGTCTCCCTCCCACCCTCCCTATCCCACCCCTCTAGGTGGTCACAAAACACACAGCTGATCACCCTGTGCTATGCGGCTGCTTCCCACTAGCTATCTATTTTACGTTTGGTAGTGTATATATGTCCATGCCACTCTCTCACTTTGTCACAGCTTACCCTTCCCCCTCCCCATATCCTCAAGTCCATTCTCTAGTAGGTCTGTGTCTTTATTCCCGTCTTATCCCTAGGTGCTTCATGACATTTTTTTTTCTTAGATTCCATATATATGTGTTAGCATACGGTATTTGTCTTTCTCGTTCTGACTTACTTCACTCTGTATGACAGACTCTAGGTCCATCCACCTCACTACAAATAACTCAATTTTGTTTCTTTTTATGGCTGAGTAATATTCCATTGTATATATGTGCCACATCTTCTTTCTCCATTCATCCGATGATGGACACTTAGGTTGTTTCCATCTCCTGGATATTGTAAGTAGAGCTGCAATGAACATTTTGGCCCATGACTCTATTTGAATTATGGTTTTCTCAGGGTATATGCCCAGTAGTGGGATTGCTGGGTCATATGGTAGTTTTATTTGTAGTTTTTTAAGGAACCTCCATACTGTTCTCCATAGTGGCTGTACCAATTCACATTTGCACCAGCAGTGCAAAAGTGTTCGCTTTTCTCCACACCCTCTCCAGCATTTATTGTTTCTAGATTTTTTGATGATGGCCATTCTGACTAGTGTGAGATGATATCTCATTGTAGTTTTGATTTGCATTTCTCTAATGATTAATGATGTTGAGCATTCTTTCATGTGTTTGTTGGCAATCTGTATATCTTCTTTAGAGAAATGTCTATTTAGGTCTTCTGCCCATTTTTGGATTGGGTTTTGTGTTTTTTTGTTATTGAGCTGCAAGAGCTGCTTGTAAATTTTGGAGATTAACCCTTAGTCAGTTGCTTCATTTGAAAATATTTTCTCCCATTCTGAGGGTTGTCTTTTGGTCTTGTTTATGGTTTCCTTTGCTGTGCAAAAGCTTTGAAGTTTCATTAGGACCAATTTGTTTATTTTTGCTTTTATTTCCATTACTCTAGGAGGTGGGTCAAAAAGGATCTTGCTGTGATTTATGTCATAGAGTGTTCTGCCTATGTTTTCCTCTAAGAGTTTGATAGTTTCTGGCCTTACATTTAGGTCTTTAATCCATTTTGAGCTTATTTTTGTGTATGGTGTTAGGGAGTGACCTAATCTCATACTTTTACATGTAGCTGTCCAGTTTTCCCAGCACCACTTATTGAAGAGGCTGTCCTTGCTCCATTGTACATTCCTGCCTCCTTTATCAAAGATAAGGTGACCATATGTACGTGGGTTTATCTCTGGGCTTTCTATCGTGATCCATTGATCTATCTTTCTGTTTTTGTGCCAGTACCATACTGTCTTGATTACTGTAGCTTTGTAGTATAGTCTGAAGTCAGGGAGCCTGATTCCTCCAGCTCCGTTTTTTGTTCTCAAGATTGCTTTGGCTATTCGGAGTCTTTTGCTTGGCTATTCGGAGTCTTTTGTTTCCATACAAATTGTGAAATTGTTTGTTCTAGTTCTGAGAAAAATGCCATTGGTAGTTTGATAGGGATTGCATTGAATCTGTAGATTGCTTTGGATAGTAGAGTCATTTTCACATTGTTGATTCTTCTAATCCAAGAACATGGTATATCTCTCCATCTATTTGTATCATCTTTAATTTCTTTCAGCAGTGTCTGATAATTTTCTGCATACAGGTCTTTTGTCTCCTTAGGTAGGTTTATTCCTAGATATTTTATTCTTTTTGTTGCAATGGTAAATGGGAGTGTTTTCTTGATTTCACTTTCAGATTTTTCATCATTAGTGTATAGGAATGCCAGAGATTTCTGTGCATTAATTTTGTATCCTGCTACTTTACCAAATTCATTGATTAGCTCTAGTAGTTTTCTGGTAGCATTTTTAGGATTCTCTATGTATAGTATCATGTCATCTGCAAACAGTGACAGCTTTACTTCTTCTTTTCCGATTTGGATTCCTTTTAATTCCTTTTCTTCTCTGATTGCTGTGGCTAAAACTTCCAAAACTATGTTGAATAAGAGTGGTGAGAGTGGGCAACCTTGTCTTCTTCCTGATCTTAGTGGAAATGTTTTCAGTTTTTCACCATTGAGGATGATGTTGGCTGTGGGTTTGTCATATATGGCCTTTATTATGTTGAGGAAAGTTCCCTCTATGCCTACTTTCTGCAGGGTTTTTATCATAAATCAGTGCTGAATTTTGTCGAAAGCTTTTTCTGCATCTATTGAAATGACCATATGTTTTTCTTCTTCAATTTGTTAATATGGTGTATCACGTTGATTGATTTGCGTATATTGAAGAATCTTTGATTCCTGGAATAAACCCCACTTGATCATGGTGTATGATCCTTTTAATGTGCTGTTGGATTCTGTTTGCTAGTATTTTGTTGAGGATTTTTGCATCTATGTTCATCAATGATATTGGCCTGTAGTTTTCTTCCTTTGTGACATCCTTGTCTGGTTTTGGTATCAGGGATGGTGGCCTCGTAGAATGAGTTTGGGAGTGTTCTTCCCTCTGCTATATTTTGGAAGAGTTGAGAAGTATAGGTGTTAGCTCTTCTCTAAATGTTTGATAGAATTTGCCTGTGAAGCCATCTGGTCCTGGGCTTTTGTTTGTTGGAAGATTTTTAATCACAGTTTCAATTTAAGTGCTTGTGATTCGTCTGTTCATATTTTCTATTTCTTCCTGATTCAGTCTTGGCAGGTTGTGCATTTCTAAGAATTTGTCCATTTCTTCCAGGTTGTCCATTTTATTGGCATAGAGTTGCTTGTAGTAATCTCTCATGATCTTTTGTATTTCTGCAGTGTCAGTTGTTACTTTTCTCCTTTTTCATTTCTACTTCTATTGATTTGAGTCTTCTCCCTTTTTTTATTGATGAGTCTGGCTAATGGTTTATCAATTTTGTTTATCTCCTTAAAGAAGCAGCTTTTAGTTTTATTGATCTTTGCTACTGTTTCCTTCATTTCTTTTTCATTTATTTCTGATCTGATCTTTATGATTTCTTTCCTTCTGCTAACTTTGAGGTTTTTTGTTCTTCTTTCTCTAACTGCTTCAGGTGCAAGGTTAGGTTGTTTATTCGAGATTTTTCCTGTTTCTTAAGGTAGGACTGTATTGCTATAAACTTCCTTCTTAGAACTGCTTTTGCTGAATCCCATAGGTTTGGGGTCGTCTTGTCTCCATTGTCATTTGTTTCTAGGTATTTTTTGATTTCTTCTCTGATTTCTACAGTGATCACTTTGTTATTAAGTAGTGTATTGTTTAGCCTCCATGTGTTTGTATTTTTTACAGATCTTTTCCTGTAATTGATATCTAGTCTCATAGCGTTGTGGTCAGAAAAAATACTTGATACAATTTCAGTTTTCTTAAATTTACCAAGGCTTGATTTGTGACCCAAGATATGATCTATCCTGGAGAATGTTCCATGAGCACTTGAGAAAAATGTGTATTCTGTTTTTTTTGGATGGAATGTCCTATAAGTATCATTTAAGTGCATGTTGTTTAATGTATCATTTAAAGCTTGTGTTTCCCTGTTTATTTTCATTTTGGATGATCTGTCCATTGGTGAAAGTGGGGTGTTAAAGTCCCCTACTTTGAATGTGTTACTGTTGATTTCCCCTTTTATGGCTGTTAGTATTCGCCTTTTGTATTGAGGTGCTCCTATGTTGGGTGCATAAATATTTACAATTGTTATATCTTCTTCTTGGATTGATCCCTTGATCATTATGTAGTGTCCTTCTTTGTCTCTTCTAATAGTCTTTATTTTAAAGTCTATTTTGTCTGATATGAGAATTGCTACTCCAGCTTTCTTTTGGTTTCCATTTGCATGGAATATCTTTTTCCATCCCCTTACTTTCAGTCTGTATGTGTCTCTAGGTCTGAAGTGGGTCTCTTGTAGAAAGCATATATATGGGTCTTT
This sequence comes from Delphinapterus leucas, assembly GCF_059928025.1. Lineage (NCBI taxonomy): Eukaryota > Metazoa > Chordata > Mammalia > Artiodactyla > Monodontidae > Delphinapterus > Delphinapterus leucas. Next base: position 19,249,093 of record NC_143133.1, read on the forward strand.
TTTTTGTATCCATTCAGCCAGTCTGTGTTTTTTGGTGGGAGCAGGTAATCCATTTACATTTAAGGTAATTATCAATATGTATGTTCCTATTCGCATTTTCTTAATTGTTTTGGGTTTGTTATTGTAGGTCTTTTTCTTCTCTTGTGTTTCTTGCCTACAGAAGTTCCTTTAGCATTTGTTGTAAAGCTGGTTTGGTGGTGCTGAACTCTCTCAGCTTTTGCTTGTCTGTAAAAGTTTTAATTTCTCTGTCAAATCTGAATGAGATCCTTGTTGGGTAGAGTAATCTTGGTTGTAGGTTTTTCTCCTTCATCACTTTAAATATGTCCTGCCAGTCCCTTCTGGCTTGCAGAGTTTCTGCTGAAAGATCAGCTGTTAACCTTATGGGGATTCCCTTGTGTGTTATTTGTTGTTTTTCCCTTGCTGCTTTTAATATGTCTTCTTTGTATTTAATTTTTGACAGTTTGATTAATATGTGTCTTGGTGTGTTTCTCCTTGGATTTATCCTGTATGGGACTCTCTGTGCATCCTGGACTTGATTAACTATTTCCTTTCCCATATTAGGGAAATTTTCAACTATAATCTCTTCAAATATTTTCTCAGTCCCTTTCTTTTTCTCTTCTTCTTCTGGGACCCATATAACTCGAATGTTGGTGCGTTTAATGTTGTCCCAGAGGTCTCTGAGCCCGTCCTCAGTTCTTTTCATTCTTTTTTCTTTATTCTGCTCTGCAGTAGTTATTTCCACTATTTTATCTTCCAGGTCACTTATCTGTTCTTCTGCCTCAGTTATTCTGCTATTGATCCCATCTAGAGTATTTTTAATTTCATTTATTGTGTTGTTCATCGTTGCTTGTTTCATCTTTAGTTCTTCTAGGACCTTGTTAAATGTTTCTTGCATTTTCTCTATTTTATTTCCAAGATTTTGGATCATCTTTGCTGTCATTATTCTGAATTCTTTTTCAGGTAGATTGCCTATTTTCTCTTCATTTGTTAGGTCTGGTGGGTTTTTATGTTGCTCCTTCATCTGCTGTGTGTTTTTCTGTCTTCTCATTTTGCTTATCTTACTGTGTTTGGGGTCTCCTTTTTGCAGGCTGCAGGTTCGTAGTTCCCGTTGTTCCTGGTGTCTGTTCCTAGTGGCTAAAGCTGGTTCAGTGGGTTGTGTAGGCTTCCTGGTGGAGGGGACTAGTGCCTGTATTCTGGTGGATGAAGCTGGATCTTGTCTTTCTGGTGGGGAGGTCCAGGTCTGGTGGTATGTTTTGGGGTGTCTGTGGACTTACTACCCTTTTAGGCAGCCTCTCTGCTAATGGGTGGGGTTGTGTTCTTGTCTTCCTAGTTGTTTGGCATAGGGTGTCCAGCACTGTAGCTTGCTGGTCATTCAGTGAAGCTGGGTGCTGGTGTTAAGATGGAGATCTCTGGGAGTTTTTCGCCGTTTGATATTACGTGGAGCTGGGAGGTCTCTTTTGGACCAGTGTCCTGAAGTTAGCTCTCCCACCTCAGAGGTAGAGCAGTGACTCCTGGCTGCAGCATCAAGAGCCTTTCATCCACACGACTCTGAATAAAAGGGAGAAAAAGTAGAAAGGAAGAAAGAAAGAGGATAAAATAAAATAAAGTAAGATAAAATGAAATAAAGTTATTTAAATAATTATTAAGAAAAAAAATTTTTTAAGTAAGTAAACAAAACAAAACAAAAAAATGGACGGTTAGAACCCTAGGAGAAATGGTGAAAGCAAAGCTATACGAAGTCTCACACAGAAGCATACACATACACACTCACAAGAAGAGGAAAAGGCAAAAAAATAGTAAATCTTGCTCTCGAAGTCCAGCTCCTCAATTTAGGATGATTCGTTGGCTATTCATGTATTCCACAGATGCAGGGTACATGAAGTTGATTGTGGAGATTTAATCCGCTGCTCCTGAGGCTGCTGGGAGAGATTTCCCTTTCTCTTCTTTGTTCACACAGCTCCAGGGGCTCAGCTTTCAATTTGGCCCCGCCTCTGCGTGTAGGTTGCAGGAGGGCGTCTGTTCTTCGCTCAGACAGGACGGGCTTAAAGGACCAGCTGATTCGGGGGCTCTGGCTCACTCAGGCGGGGGGGAGGGAGGGGCACGGAGTGCGGGGCGGGCCTGCGGCGGCAGAGGCTGGCGTCACGTTGCACCAGCCTGAGGTGCGCTGTGTGTTCTTCTGGGGAAGTTGTCTGTGGATCACGGGACCCTGGCAGTGGCGGGCTGTACAGGCTCCCTGGAAGGGGGGTGTGGACAGTGACCTGTGCTCGCACACAGGCTTCTTGGTGGCAGCAGCAGCAGCCTTAGCGTCTCATGCCTGTCTCTGGGGTCCACGCTGTTAGCCGCGGCTTGCGCCCGTCTCTAGAGCTCCTTTAAGCAGCGCTCTTAATCCCCTCTCCTCACGCACCAGGAAACAGAGAAGAAAAAGTTGCCTCCTTTTCCCTACCTAAGTTCAGGATCAATTGAAACAGCAAGAGGCAGCTGGGGAATTAAGAACTGCTATCTATCTAAGGTCACACAGCAATTCAGTAGCAAAACTAAAACCCTAGTGTCTAGAATCATCATTTTGTATTCTGCTAGACCATCTTATGAATCGTCTGCCTGATCTCTGTTTCCCCCTTGGCAGCCCTACAGTTGGGAGCGATAGGTACAATATTTCTATTGGTCAAGCTTACCAGAGAACTATCTAAGATAGTTACTTCATAAAACAGAATAAGTAAAAATTTTGAAAATTAGTTCCTGGAGTTGTACTTCAGGTATTAATTCTCTGCTTCCAAGAAACAGTATTAAGCACTGGTCTGCTAAAACTCTAATGGTTGTAAGCTTTTTCCATTAATTAACTCATGTAACCATTGTAACAACCCTAGAAGGTAGGTAATACCATTTTCCAAAATTTTCATATGAGGCACCTGAGGCATTAGATCCTTTGGCCAAGGTCACTCAGCCACTATGCTATGTAGCTGGGCTTAGAGCCAGAGCCCTTAACCACGTGCTCCACCAGTATATTGTATCGCTTAATCTCTTGATAGGTATCCAATATATATATATATATATATACACACATATATATATAATACATGCATATCTACATACATACCTATACACACACACCCTTGGCTAAGTGTCTTGACTCTTGAGTTTTTAATCTGTCAGAACAAATAAATGCAGAAGTCTGCACCAGAGGCTTTCTTGAGGCATTTTCTAGCTCATGGTTCTTCAGTTCTGCCGTTTTACCCAGCCTTTAAACTGACTATTGACTTAGCTAGATTTCAAACCTGAGTTGTGATTAACAGTATTATAGCTACCTTTGAATATTACTTTAGATTTTTCTATTCTTTTAAAATTTATTTATTAGATTTACATGTATAATATTATACATATTCATATGCACAAGGAATACATATAAATATATAAAGAATATAGTATAATAAAACAAATAGCTGTGTACTTACCAGTAGCTTAAGAAATAGAACAATACCTAATATTTCTGAAGCCTCTGCTGTACCTCTCCCTGAGATAAATTTTTATAAGTATTATTTTCTGTGAAAACAGTAACTGACACAGGCTGGGCATCTATTAATTATAAAATAAGCTATAAAAGGAAGAAAGTCTCAAACAACTACAGACTGAAACCAATTATTGTGACTTTATTACAATAGTTACAAACAATACTTTAGTGGTATGTATTTGTATCACAATTACTCAAACTATATACAAATAGATATTTATACAAGTCTACACTTAAAATAAAGAAAAAGCAATTAATGTCCAAAAAAAAAAAGTCACATTATCAACAAAATTTTTTTCTAAAAGTTATGGCCAATAACCAAGGAAATTCACAGTTATTCTGAAAATATTTTAAAGATGCAGGAATCATATTGCACATAATACAGTTATAAACCTTACTGAGCAGACGTGTATATTTTAATCTAGTTTTTCACAAAATTTACATTATCATGCAATACTTCACTGTATACAGAATGGTAGAACTACAATAAACAGGTTAACTTACAAACTTTTAATATAATGGCCACAAAATTAGAATTTTTTAAAGTTATATTTAAAATAATTTTACTATACAAAAAAACACAAAAAACCCAACACTCCAGTGTAATAAAGCTTAACAGACAGAATCAAAATTTGTTCACAGATCAAGTTACATTTTTAGTGTTCTTCTTTATCTTTTCCTTTCTTTTCCTTTTCATCCTGTAGTGCAGTACCAAGTTTTTTAATAAGAACTGACAGAACCTTGTCCAGTGGGTCCATAACTCCTCTTTGAAGCCACTTAGGAATAGTAGTCCTGGCATGATGAAAGCCCAATTTTTGAAGAATATAATCAACGCCTACTGGATCAATTTTTCTTCCAGTCCAAGAAATTAATCTAAAATAATTATAAGTCATTATTATTAAGGAGTACGGTGCCCTAGCACAGTCCTGAAGGTAGGTCCAAGACAAAGTATTTTCAGTAGATGCAAATGATTATCTAACCTACAATTCCTGGATTCACTGTAACAGCACTCAAAAAATGTATGAGCCTACACAGCAACAGCATTTAGTGAATTTCATCGTGATTAATTTATTTTAGGCCTCAAGTTACATGGTCATCTTAAACCTTTAAAGGACATCTGGCTCATTCTAAAAGATGGTATTAACTTGATGGGGGGAATCCTTTCATGATGTTCACGTATATCAAATCATGATGTTGTACACTTAAAATATCTGTTTTGTCAATTATACTTCAATGAAGCTGGGAGAAAAAGGCTAAAATTTACTAAGTGTTTGCTATGTGCTAAACATGTTTGAAGGAAGAACCATTTTCTCCCTATTCTTTCCGTTTTCTTCCATATAGAAGAACAGCGTTAGTGAAACACTCCTGGTCTTTCTCTGCCCCCTTATTGATGATTTATCTGATTGGCAAATTCACAGAGGAACTGAGTAGTGTAGTTCAGTACCCTCCTCCCTACCTGCTCTTCAGGAGCTTCTCATTTTGAACTGTTCCTCCATGCCATAGGTTTTTCAAGGACAGGCCCCTAAATAGTTAGCCCAAGACTGTTCATGGCTGCCTGTAGCTACGTGAGTACACAAGGCTGCTGACTGCACAACTCTAGCATCCCTCTGCCCCCCACCTCCTGAGTTCTGCATCATTGAGACCCTGTAGGTAAGTCCAAACCTAGACTTCGTAATAGAAAGACATCGTTGCTTGACACCAAACCACATTCTGTTATCAGCTTTATAAGTATTAAAGCTGTAATTTTGATTTCCAGCTGCCTCTTGCTGTTTCAATTGATCCTGAACTTAGGTAGGGAAAAGGAGGGTATTAAGCACTGGTCTGCTAAAACTCTAATGGTTGTAAGCTTTTCCCATTAATTAAGTCATGTAACCATTGTAACAACCCTAGAAGGTAGGTAATACCATTTTCCAAAATTTTCATATGAGGCACCTGAGGCATTAGATCC